>NW_009922167.1:50477-54550 GCF_000696875.1 Nestor notabilis | reverse complement strand
GTTGCCGTCTGGGCTTAAACCACGACACCAGTAGATCTCCAATTTGATAGCCAAGGTCCTTCACACTTGAGGCTGACTGTCACATGGCTCAGGTGACTTTCTGAACTGCCAGCTGACAGGTCAATACTCCCTTGTTCTCCATTTCCCTATTTGGGCTTATATTCACTGTAAAGTTACTTAAAGTTGATATAGTTCCTCTGGTCTTCCCCACGTGAAGGAGGTGTGGCGTTATGAACCCAGCATCTCTAGTTGCAGTCTAGGGTAAACAACTCTGAGCTTCTCTCTGTGCTGGCTTTGCCATCCTTGACACTCTCCCCCCATTTGAGACTTCTGTCTTTAAGTGAGCTCACCAGTTTTATAACTACCTTCTTCCTTTTGATGTATATAAAGACCAGTTTGAGCATCCTCTGCCAGGTGCTTTTAAAATTCTTTTTTAGTCCTCTTCATTTCCAGCTTAGATTTGACCTGCAGTGTTTTACAGCTTTCTGTTCTCTTTTGGGCATAAACAAGTTCTGCCCCCTCGCTAGCAACAAAGGAATTTCCATTCCAGTCCCTCTCTCACTCCACTTGGGCAGATCATACGAGGGTCTGGCACAAGCTGCTGTCAAACTGCAAGTGTTTGTTAGTAGTAAACAGGTGTTTAGGAGAGCTGGTATGTACATACTAATAAATAGCTGAGTCTGTGCATTTCATGTTTTGATATTGTTTGTACTCCTTATCTTAGTAACTAAATTTTCCTGGGATTTGAATGTAGTTTTTAGTTGTGATTTCTGTCATTGCTGTGTCCTGATTATCCCCTGCTCCATTTCAAAGGACATAAAATTGTATCCTATAAACAGTGACTGTGAACCGATACAGACTGGGGGATGAATGGATTGAGAACAGAGAAAAAGAACTTGGGGGTACTGGTGGTTGAAAGATTGGACATGAACCAGCAGTGTGCACTCACAGCCCAGAAAGCCAACCATCTTCTGGGCTGCATCGAAAGGAGCATGACCAGCAGGTTGAGGGAGGTGATGCTTCCCCTCTATTCTGCTCTGGTGAGACTCCACCTGTAGTAGTGTTTTCAGCTCTGAAGTCCTCAGTACAAGAAAAACATGGACCTGTTGGAGCAAGTCCAGAGGAGGGCCGTGAAGGTGATCAGAGGGCTGGAGCACCTCTCCAGTAGGAAAGGCTGAGAGAGTTGGGATTGTTCAGCCTGGAAAGAGAAGGCTCTGGGAAGACCTTGTTGCAGCATTTCAATATAGAAGGGGACTTGTTTATGTGAAAGATGTAGAGAGACTCTGTACCAAGGCTTGTGGAGACAAGGGGTATTGGCTTTTGAGCTGAAAGAGGGTAGCTTTAGATTGGACATAGGAAGACATATATTATGATAAGGGTGGTGAGACCCTGGAACAGGTTGTCCGAAGAATTTGTGGATGTCCCATTCCTGCCAGTGTTCAGGGCCAGGTTGGACAGGGCTTGGAGCAACCTGGTCCAGTGAAAGGTGTCCCTGCCCATGGATTCATGATCTTTAGAGGTCCTTTTCAACCCAAACCATTCTATGATTCATTTGAGTGTCAGACAGAGAGTTGTAATAATATAAGCAACTACTGGTGGAAGGAAATTATTCTTCAATTCATCTTATTCAAGGAGACTGAAAAGAGAATAAAAATATGAGGTAGCAACTCTGTTAATATTTTCTTATTCAGTATTTCCTAAAGCACCTCTGCTGAAGAAATCGTAAGCAGGCCAAATTGAAACAACTTGAAAAAAATAAAATGAGAGAGTAGTCATTTACCTTTTGCTACCCTTGGTTCCTTGAGGTAATAAAGTGAACATGCATTTGACTGTGAGCTGCAACTTTGTGCTGCAGTACAGCAATCGGGTCTATCTCCACAGGAAAAAAAAAAATGGGGAGAGTATGTGCCCTAGCAGTGTGCCTAACCAGCTCAGAGATATGCTGAGAATATTTCAAGCAGCAGCTGTGGTGCTTTTGCAGCTACAGCTCTTCCCTGACCGCAGGGCAGCAGGTGGCTGAACACCTGCTGCACTGGTAGCAAAGAAAGGAACTTCGGCTTACATGCCATCTGCTTCCACGACGGGGACAGCAAGGCACTGTATCAGATTCTTGAGCTAATCTGGCTTATAGAAGATAAGGAGTTACAAGAGACGTAGAAAAACAACAACTAGTTGTGATTCTCAGGAGACCTGGTGGTAGCTGCTCTAAAGTGTGGGATGAGGAAACACGTGATATTGGAAAACAATAGGAATTTGCCCTAGCTATGACCTCTCCTTTCCCTCCCATTGTTCCTTGTGCTGCTGCAGTTCCAGAAGTAGACACAGTATTTACCTTTGTTTCTGCAGGGGAGTTCACTGAATAAGGCTAAATGGTATATTATGATAGCATAAAAGTAGCAGACTAGAATATGTTTCTTAATATAGCCTTTGAAATAATCTTTCTTGTCTTTTCAGCCTGCTGACCAGTCACTCATCTCAAGTTTAGTTTTTCAGAGCATCTTCAGATTATGATCAGACTAGTATTTAATTGCACTAAATGTTTGACACTTGTACACAAGTTCTGTCATCAATCAGTAAACATAACACCCTAGTAAGGTCTCTATTATTGGGCCATATCTTCAGGTATTTGTTGTAAGATGGACTATTTTCTGAAGTGCTTTTGTGGGGGCAGAGTGCTCAGTGTGAAAAGCTATTCTGTTAACCAAAGTTTTACTTAAATGCATGAAAAATAAATTATTTGTCAATGATATTAACTGTACTATTAATTAGAATCATATTCTCCACACTCTGAAGAGGACAACGTTTCTCACAACTGGAAGTTTGCAGTGTTGTGTATTTAAGCAGCGTTTTGTAGCAGTTTGGCAACATTAGCTTTCAGGACAAAGCCAAGTCCAGAGGACCTTCAGTAAGTAAAACTAGAGAGAGAACCATTTAAATAGCTTGGGTTTGGGACTTTTTTCCTATTGTTTTTGATGTGGTTAAGTATCCATCCATCAATTAATTAGATCAGAGAATTGGAGCAATGAAGCATGTTAAAAATCATTGGTGGGTTGTGTTGGTCATGTCAAGGTTCACAGTTCTGAAAGAAAGCAAAGGAAAAAACACCTAGATACTAGTGGCAGAAAATAAATCCCATCTTGGGTTGACAGGATAAAAAATAGAGAATTCTTTTAAAGCCACATAATTTTTAGTTGATTTTAACCTGTCAGTCTAAAGGAAAGTGATAGTTGCATGGAATATGTCGAAGTTTCTTGTGCAGGAATTAAAATGGGAAAGCAAATGAGATGTAAAAGTCTTGAATATTCATGAAAAATGGCTTTGAGTTTAATCCAGAGCATGAGTAATTTTGAGTTATGCTCAAGTCCAGACATCAGGTGAGGTCTGGAGTTGCACCCTAAATCTTTGACTTTCTAAAAGAAATTGGTTTTTGTTTTGGTTTTTTTTTTGTGAAAGTCGGGTGCGTGCGTCTTTAAATGACACTGTGAGCTCCCTTTGGAGGTAGGAAGGACAAGAATGATTCTAAAGACCAAATTCAGTTCATGTGCTTTACCTACCGAAGTCTATTAAAACTAGAATATTACTATGTAGTTCTTTCTTTACAATAAGAACAGATAGTAGGCAAGGTGGACAGAAATTTCCTCTTGGATTACTCAAAAGACCTGAAAAGATTAGAGAAGATGGTACCTAACAGGTGGGCAAAGGAAGCTCTTGAGGAGAGTTTTAGTTAGAAGTCTGCCATACCTACCAAAGGCCGGGACACCAGTGATAGAATCTTTGGGGAATTAGAATCTGACTGTTACACCTAAAACATTGCCCATTATCAAGAGGAAGAATTACACATGGTGCCCTAAGCTAGTGCAAGCATATTGACAAAAATTGTATTATGAATAAAGACAGGCAGCCATCTGCCTGCTGACACCTCAGCACAGAACAAACAGTAATGGTAAACAGTTTACACAGTGGAGATACTAAAACTGAGCTTATAAAATAAAGGTGTATGAATTTGCTTTTGTGGTCATTTCCAAAACTGGAAAAATATAGCTATGTTAAAATCTGTCTCTATTTTTCTGTGT
>NW_009922167.1:40521-50446 GCF_000696875.1 Nestor notabilis | reverse complement strand
TTCGAAAAAGAGCAGAAAAAATACAGATTTAAAAGGAGCCTGTCCTGGGTTCAGGCTTAAACCACAACAGAGCCCTAAACCCTATTGAATTGGCATTGTTACTGAACAAGTATTTATGGATTCTTCTATATGAAGCAAACCTCTATTATCTTCCTCAAATTTTTCTCATGGTCAGATATGACTTGACAGTTCTTTATTGGGGAAGCAACCATGCAAAAGTCTGGACTTGGTGTACTTCTGAATTGGCTGATATGTAGAAGAAATGAACTAACACTGCTGTTACCTGCACTTGCAGTTTTCTTGAAGGAAAAGGTTAGCAACTATGTGAGGGGAATGAGGCAGTACTTTTCAGTGTTCTCCAGAATATGACATTTTATGTGAAAGTCTTCATATTTTGTTTCAACATGTTTATGCTCCAGTATATGCCATAATAATTATTTTCATACTAAGCTCTAATTTCAGTGAAATGTGAGGAAATCTGGCAGATAATATTACAAAATTCTGTTTGGACAGGACACGGTTTTGGACACCCTATGTAAGATTCATCTCTGGCATTTGAAGTTGCACTAAAGATACAACACGGGGCAATACATCTAACTTATTTTAGACATTTAAGTTAAATAACCTGCTAGAGTTACCTGTTTCTGTCCACTGATTATAAATGGAGTCTAGAGGAAACAATTTAGACTTAAATGTCTAACATTTTTATTTTAAAATGAAAATACAAGAATCTTGTCTCATATATAAGTACATAATAAGATCCAATACAATAATTGAATAACTAAATGCAAATAATGCACTTTTAGTAAGCTATGTAAGAATCAAGATACGTAGATGATTTTGCATATGTTCTGGCTTCAGCTAGAGTGGATGAAGTGGTTTGTGAACTTTGGAAATATGAAGACAATCTCTTCCTCCTTTATCTCTGCAGCAGAGAAACTTCCAACGACTCGACCAGGATGGATCCTACTTCCCACCTGTATGGAGCCACATCTCAGCTATTAACAGAAAGGATCCTTTCACTTGAGAGGGAGAATATAGGAGGTATACACCACGGAGTAACCTGTGGTTTCATCTATGGGACTACAGAGACGACATAGGAAGTTGGCTGGAAAATCTTCCTCTACCCCAGAGGGTACATGAATTGCTAGGAAAAACAATTGCAAATGGGGGCTCTTCCAGGAAAGCTGCTGCTCCAGTCTCCAATGGACAGTTTCCCAGAAAGAGTGGAAGGGCTGATCTGACTCCTGATTCTATGAAAAGGAATTCTGATCTGTTTTCATAGAATCATAGCATAGTTAGGGTTGGAAAGGACCTTAAGATCATCTAGTCCCAACCCCCCTGCCATGAGCAGGGGCACCACACACTATGTCGCCCAAGGCTCTGTCCAACCTGGCCTTGAACACTGCCGGGGAGGGAGCATTCACAACTTCCTTAGGCAACCTATTCCAGTGCCTCACCACCCTCACTGTGAAGAACTTCTTCCTTCTATCTAAACTAAACTTCCCCTGTTTAAGTTTAAAGCCGTTACCCCTTGTCCTACCACTACAGTCCCTAACGAAGAGTCCCTCCTCAGCATCCCTGTAGGTCCCATTCAGAAGAACTTGCAGGCACCCTTTCACAAGAACTAGGTGGAGAATCCTATGACAGGGAGTAGAGGGGCCTGCCTCCAGCTAGGTGGAAGAGATGTACAGTCAGGTGTGGATCAGGTAGCCTGACACATCAACCCACAGGAGTATGAGACTGTGGTCGACACTAATGCACAGTTGTCTTGGTTTTCTTACTAGTTGCTGGTACAGTGCTGTGTTTTGGATTTAGGCTGAGAATAATGTTGATAACACACTGACATTTTTAGTTGTTGCTCAGTAGTGTTTATACCAAGTCTATTAGTTTTCAGCTTCTCACACTGTCCTGTCAGTGAGCAATCTGGGGATGCACAAGGAGTTAGGGGGGACACAGCTGGGACAGCTGTTCCCATCTGATTCAAGGGGTGTTCCATATCATATGACATCATGCTCAGCATATAAGGTAGGGGAAGTTGGCCAGCAGGGGCTGATGGTGGCTCTGGACAGGCTGGGCATCAGTCAGTGGGTGATGAGCAACTGTACCGTGCATCGCTTGTGTTTTTCTTGAGTTTCGATTCTCTTTTTGTTATCTCTCTTACCTCATTTTTTGTTACAATTATTCTTATCTTAACCGACAGGTTTTACCTTTTTCCAGTTCTCCTCATCCTACCAGGGTGGGGGAAGCAAGCAAACAGCTGCATGGTACTTAGTTGCTGCCTGGGATTAAAACACAACAGTGTAAAAGATCTGAATTTTGAAATTTGAAATTTCAACATTTCTGATTGTTGCTGTCATTTGTTTATCTTAAGTCAAGTGATCTTTATCTGGGAGCCTCAGCTGAAAGCGGCTCCTGTGGGACAGGGTTCAGCCCTGCCTAGAAGCCTTAACCCAAAGTCACTGGCTGGAAGGGGCAGCAGCCCTTAGCTTAGCTATGTTGGTCTGGAGCCCCAGCCAGGAGAGGGGGTGCTTTCAGGGCCCTTATAAGCATGTGATAAGAATTGAGTAATGATATGAATTTAGAGAAGATTAGAGAGAAAACACTGGTTTCGGTTATGCCATGCGCCCAAAATTGTGCCAGCACCCATTTGATGAATCCCATCTTAATAACAGTTTTTGTGCAGCAGAGGCCACCTGAGTTCAGCAATTTCCCAAGAAAAAATAAGAGAGATCTTTGGCTAGAGATAAACTCTGGATATAAGCATTACTGAGACCTCACAAAAGGTCACATCTGTGACCACTTTTGAAATTCATGGTGTGGTCCCAGACCTATACATCGTAATCTTATTTTAGAAGTAAACCAGGTATTTTTATAGGCCAAAGGCAGGATATTTCAGCTCAACTAAGATTTATAGTATCCTGCTCTCATGTGTTTCATGTTTTTATGGAAGGTAAACTGCAAGAGATTTAGTCATGATTCATAAATTAATACTTCTAGGAAGCTACTCAATGGTTACTTGGAAAAAGCTGTTCCAACATGCTAATTGATTCTAGATTATGAAGTGGAAACAGTATTTCCACATTCAGAGGTGTTACTACAATATGGATTTTTTTGAGACACTGTTTGGTCACAAATAGTGCTGATCCACTTGTAAATTCCAGCAGCAGCACAGCTGACAGAAGCTTTTAAGCAGAATGAAAGTCAAAACTGTAAATCAGTTCTGAAACTGTTGAAAACCGCAGTGTGATGCTGCAGGAGTGTTGGAGAGATTTATGTTTCTTATGCATCAGGCTGATGTCATTTGCAATAATTTCTGAG
Source organism: Nestor notabilis (assembly GCF_000696875.1). Classification (NCBI taxonomy): domain Eukaryota; kingdom Metazoa; phylum Chordata; class Aves; order Psittaciformes; family Psittacidae; genus Nestor; species Nestor notabilis. Next base: position 47,125 of record NW_009922167.1, on the reverse strand, counting down.
TCAGTATGTACTACTTCACGAAGTGGTAGAGCTATTAGGCACAATGTACAGACAACCTTAAAAAAGATTTGTAAAGACAAGCACCTAAGTATTACAAAATCTAAAGGTTGTCTGTGCTATCTTCACTAATGCCGTTTGCATATGTATACTCTGAAGCAATGCTTGCTCATAAAACCATGGTATCTTTTCCACAGGAATCAAGAATCAGTCAGTGACCCACATCTACTAAAAATGTAAGAACATGGTGTGGCTTAGTTATGGTCACTCTGGAGAACCTATTGTTCTGTATGTTCTAAATGGGCATACTACTGGTTTTGTTTGAAGCCACTTAGTTCATGTGTTCAGAGAGATAGTAGGGAGTTCTGTATTAATCCTCTCTTATACAAAAAAGCCTTCTCAGTCATCTTTTTTTTCTAGGATGAACTGTCATAGTTGAGCTAGTCAGCCATAATACGGAAGGTGTACCAAGTCTTTTACACCTGTCTGTACACCTCCTTTCCAAGCTTTACTACATATATATTTTGCGACAGGGGCACTACATCTGTGCCTACCCTTACAATTACAGAGGTGCACAGTGATGCTGCTTGGAAATTGAAGTAGACTATCAGCAGGACCTTTGTAATGCACAATTACTGATTCCTTCAAAGAACACTGTTGGATTCATGTGTGAAAAGAATTCATACACATACAATACTCTTACTGATTCTTCTCCAGTTGAAAGAATTTATCAACAGTCCCATTTTATTCTTTTCAATGGCTTCCACCAATTTCCGAATGCACAAGTCAGTTTTACTGCTCTGTAGTTCATCTTCTGCATATGCATTTTAGGTATTTTTAATAGTAAGTGTCATACTGACCACTGTGCAGTCCTCTGATGCTTGGGCCTGTTGAAAAGACATTGTGCAGTCAGCAATATCCTTCAGTTTCTTTACGGCCTTGGGTGAATGCCATTGTGTACTGGTGATCTGATACTGTTTTAAAACTGTTCTAAAAACTAGTTTTAAACTGGTTTTACTGTTTTAAACTGGTTTTATCCTAAATGCGGTCTACTGACACTTGGGTTTATGAAAGCAAAGATATGGTTATGCTGATGAAAACACTTATAGTTTAAAAAAGAATTGCTTACCTCCCTGAAAGAATTCATTGCTCTTCATGCATTGACTGTATTATGTTAAAAATTACAAATGTTTTAGAGAATCTTCCATGTGTAAAAATAGATATATAAATTTAAAAAAAAAATGTTTCTTTTATTTTCATCAGGAGAGAAAAACATGCTAAATGTTTGTAAAATCTAAGAAAGTGATGGAGCCAAATCTTGCACGACTTTGATAGACCAAGGATAATTACATGTTAGTAAGTCCCTGTTAAGGAATTTTGTAAAAGTTACACTTCTGCATACTTATTTGCTAGTGCAATAGGACAAAGTTAATAAGTATATACTTCAAGTCCATTTGAAAACCTTTAACATGCTTGAATGAAACTGCAGAATGTAAATATTTGTAACTTTTAGAGTGCTGAAACAACTTTGCTTAAAGATGGCTTAATATTTACATCACAGCTGAATTTTCTAAGTAATATTGATCTAAGATTTCTATACCTGGATAATTTTAGTTAATTAGGCACAAAATATGTATCATCACATTTTTAATGTTTTTCTGTGGTTTTCTGTAGTTAGATAAAACCACCTGCTGACTAATATGAAGCATGTGTATTTTGAGACGCACAAGGTAATAAACAAATCTTTAATAAGTACAGAAAAAGAGAAAATTGAATGAACTGGGATCTAAATATAATACTAGGATTGTTGTTTACAAGTGAAGCAGATTGTGTATTCACCATGAAAGTGTTTTGGTAAAATCAAGGTTTACAGCTCTTTGTGATTATAGCCTAAAAGTCCAATGAGAAACATCTCGAAAACATTGATATATGTGCCTACACCACTGTGTGTTCAGGTTGCCTACAAGCTGCATACTACAGGACAAGCACATTGTCCCTGTCTTAAATGAAGATTTTGAATATGCAAAACCAAACAGAAACCGAGAGAATGTTAACAAACGGAGGTAACGTGAGCAAGAGAATTGGCTTCTCCTCCCCCGAGTGACTGATTGTTGACATCCTTGGCATTATCTAGTTTGTAACACCATTACAAAACCAGTACAAGGAACCCTAGCTGTCAGAAGCTTGGCAGAAGCAAAACACAGGTTGGTTGACTGGACCTTTGTTACTGATACGAATACATACTAGGAAGGTTCCAGTCTAAGTAACAATTATCAGGATAAATTTGCATAATTAGCAGCTCAAAGAAAAATCGTTTATGGGATGCGTCACAATGGACCTTTTTTTGTTTTTAGAACCTCAGTTTAATTACATCTGGTGGTGTCTCAGCTGCTACATGATTTTTAAATACTTTCACTGAACAGTTTGCATCTTAATAGGTAGGTTGTCTCCTGTACACATTCTGTCCTGGATTCAGTTTCATGAAACAATCTAACTGGCTGAACTACGAATAACCTGTGAAAAAAAACTATGGTTCATTTCTTGTGCAGTTAGTTAGGTGGAGAGATAAGGAAGGACAGAATAGTACAGGAAGTCAATTTTACTGATCTTCTTACCTTCGTTGTGTAGCTTTTATAGAACAATTGAATAAATAACCAGAATATATGGATATATATTAGTGAAGAGTGGGCAAATACCTATCCTTCAATTCTGAAATAAGGGAAACGTAATTTGGTAACTTCTGTGTCTAGCTATCTGAAAATTCACACATAATTTTTTTATACTCTCAACATTTATGCAATTCCTAGAAATATTATTAAATCATGTTTAATACACTGTATTAGAAATTCTGACAGTTGCTGAAATGAATCCATTATCATATATTATTCAAAATGTCTCATAATGCACAATTTTATTAAAAAACAGCCTAAATTCCTGTGTGTTCTCAAGACAGAACATTAAATTAAAGCAGTTAGAAAAAAATTAGTAACACTACCAAATAATGAGAAATAATTCGAAGTAGTTCTGAGAGAAGACCTTATTTTGAGACCTTGAAACTATCTGGCTGCAAACTTACTTTTTGCAAATGAGGTTGATTTATAAATAACTGTTCAATATCCATACCTTTATGTTTTCCTTATAATTAAGGAAGAAATATTTCCATCATTTTCTTTGACTAAAAGAAGTGTGGGCTTGAAGTAATTTCTGCATATAAAGCATTTCTATTACTGCTGTCTCCTCCATCTCCTTATGACCTCTCAGTTAGTCCTTAATGTCTCTCTGATTAGTTACTATGTTTACTGAAATCTGCTCTGCTTAGCTGATACGACAGGTAAGGATACAGAGACACAAGAGAGGTTCACAGATTGCCTTAATTAAACCATCAGATATATGGTACTGCAATAAATTCAGACCTTGGTCATGGAAACACTTAAACATTTACTAAAGTTTGGTTCATTGAAGGAATAATGCTGTGCAAGATTATGAGTTCATGTAAGCATTTCCATGATTATAGCCTGTGGATTATAGATTAGAAAATTGTGGGGAAGAATCAATAGATTTAATTTATTTAAATCTTTTGAGATCTGAAGTTGAAACCATTGCTGGGGATAGCAAATATTACAAAATTTCCTACACAAACAAGAATTTTAAAAAGATATATGCATAGAACAAGCTGTGAAAGCATACCTGCCTCCTCCTGACGTGTACCTGCCTGTTTTGTACTGGAGTGGAAAATGAGGAGTGAAGTGAGAGAGATCGTGCAGGCCTCTTTCTGTATCAGTAGAAAAGGCTTGACAACAAATAGCTTATTAAGATATCTGCTGTAATTAGACAGAATAAGAAGAGTGATATAAATAGCAAGTAAATCTTATGTCCCTTCAGTTGCTGGGCACCCTGAATTTGTACAGCATCAGAGAGAGCCCAGATGGATCTTCTCATGTCACACTGCATGGAGCAGATCCTGTGTATGGAGAGCAGCTCTCCCTTTTGGTCCTGTGCACTGTTGTGTAGTTTTCTTACAAGCAACCAACTCTGTTCCTAAAGGATGCTGTAATGAGAACTTTTTGCTGTGCTTATAGATAAAGGCAAGGCCAGGCAGGTGTAATGGCTGGTATCCAGTGGGAGCTACCTGCAGGCTCCTCTGTTCCAGTGAGCTGGCTAAATTTATTACAGAATCAATCACAGAATTGCACACAAGGAAATTGTACAGCACAGCACTGGAAGCCACCCTGTCCTTGCAAGTTAGGGTAACAGTCCTGTGCCTCCTCAGTTTAGCTGTTACGTGGATCACTAGCTCTTAAACGTGGAACACTGTCCTGGTCAGGATCAGTACACTACCTAAGAGGAATAGTCATATTTTCTTTGAGAATTCTGTGTGGACAAACCACCCTTCATACAAGCAGTTTGTTCATGTTTAATTTGAGACATAAACTTGTGTTTCTAAGGCAATAAAAGTGTGCCTCCTTCTAACAAGGAGCTGTTGCATTATACACTATTGTGTAATGAAAAGGAGAAACAGGTTGTATAAAATACACATTTTTAAATAATCTTACCATCTAACACCTTGTAAAATAATTTTAAATCAATAAATTAACCATCTAGTAAATAAAAGATAATTTTCAAAGGATATTATACAGGTGCTTCTGTGTACATGTTCAAAAAAGGATATTTTCTGTTTCAGAAATGAACCACTGTTTGGAAGAACGTAATGCTGCTTCTATCTGCTAAGAGATACAATACACATTATTTAGTTCGTCTCGGTTTGAATAACATCACATATTTCGCTGCATCCTATCAAAAAACCTTGTGCATTATGCAATACTCTAATCTAGTATTGTATTTTCCCGTAGATTGACGAAAAGAAAAAGGAAGCAAAATAAAACCTATTTTCATGTTCTCGCCTTGTAAAAATGGATGGGATATCATATCAACCAGAGATCAGTTGGCCCAGTTGATCCTGTTGATTTTGGCTCAGGTGTTTGTGAAAATTTCTAACTTCAAGCTTGCATATATTATTACATTTCTTTTTAAAACTATTTTTGTGTAATTTTTTCTATTCAATATTAACTTTTTCTGTCTCCATGTGATACCACTTGCTCCACTTATTGCAAATAAGCAACACACCCCTGTATATTGAAGCTATGTTTACACTGGGGGCTAGGTTAACACACAGACTTGTGTCTCAAGTACAGTTTTACGGTCATGTCAGCATGATTTCTGGTGGAGCTAATCATTAATGATCACACTATGATAGGTATCTCTGTTTCCAAACAAAAAATCCTACATTCCTTCAGTTGTATTTCTCCACTGCTTACACACTGGCATCATACCTTAATTTATCAGGATTACCTTTAATTTAGTAAATGTTTTGGCAATAAACACGTTAGAATATTTTTGGTCACATTTTTTAAGAATAAACCCCAAATTCAAAAATGTTTCTGTACAGGAAGGAAATAGCAATGGCAGTTAAACTAATATAAAAGATCAAGCTTACACTTAGAAACATAAGACTGCTTTCCACATACAAGTAGTTTAGATTTTGGCCTGTCTGTCTAGAATCTAGAAATTATTTGGAATTAATTATTTTATTGTTGCCTTAATGTAATTGGTGAAGTGTGCAGGAAAATTAGTATCTTGTTTTTCCTTATTTCCTGTTTGTTTTGGGTTTTGTTTTTTTTTTTGTTATGGTGCTAAATGGAAAGAACCGGCTGCATCAACTCTGTTTCTATGTATTTTCTATTTCTCTTCTGTAAATAGCCATCTCCAGGTGCTTCTATGCAGTAACCAATGCTGCTAAAGAACATGAAATAGGGCTTTAAACTAAAGTTGCTGGGGAAGGGTAATCTCAATCCATCCCACTCCTACCAGTTTGATGTCAGTGCAAGTGAGAGATGCCCAGAGTGTGGAGAGGAATTGCAGGTCACCAGGAGAGTACCTGAGGAGCAGCACAAAGGAATTCCTGCCACTCCAGCCAGTAAGTCATCTTCATCGGGGGCCCAACTTAAAAGCCTCTGTGCACACACATACAGGAAGACATGGTGGGATGGCTCCTTTGACTGGAGTGCTGCGGTAGAGGGCTACAGGCTCTTCAGAAAGGACAGGCTGAGAAGACAAGGGGGTGTCACCCTCTACATCAGTGGCCAGCTGGAGTGCCTGAGCTCTGCCTGGGGACAGATGAGGACCCCACTGAGAGGTTATGGGTCAGGATTAAAGGGGGGACAGAGATAAGGGACATTGCAGTGGGGGTCTGCTACAGGCCACTTGACTAGGAAGACTGAGTGAACTGAGGGAGGAAGCCCTCTACAGACAGACTGGAGTGGCCTCATGTTCACAAGCTCTGGTCCTTATGAGGACTTCAGTCACCCTAGTATCTGCTGGAGGGACAACACAGCAGGGCATTTTTTTGCCTTGGTTTTCACTGGTAAGAGCTGCAGCCACACTGCCCAAGTCACAAAAGGCAAAGGTGGGGACTGGGAGAATGAAGAACCACCTGCTGTAGGAGAAGATCAGGTTCAAGATCATCTAAAGACCCTGAAGATCCACAGGTGCTGAGGGAACAGGCAGAAGATGTGGCTAAGCCACTATCCATCATATGTGAAGTCGTGGC
>NW_009922167.1:0-39955 GCF_000696875.1 Nestor notabilis | reverse complement strand
CTGACTGAAAAAGGGGTAACATTATCTCCATTTTTAATAAGGGAAAAAAGGAAGACCCAGGAAACTACAGGCCAGTCGGTCTCAACTTTATTCCTGGCTTTGCATGATCCTGCTGGAGAATATGCACACGGACAATAAGGAGGTGATTGGTGACAGCCAAGATGGCTTTATTAAAGAGAAATCAAGCCTGACAGTGTTGGTGGATAGGGGAAGAGTGACTGACATCATCTACCTGGACTTGTGCAAAGCATTTGACATTGTCCTGCATGACATCCTGGTCTCTAAAGTGGAGAGAAGAGGGGTTTGATGGATAAGAAATTGCCTGGATGGTTGCACTCATAGAGTTGTGGCCAACAGCTCAATGTCCAAATGGAGACCAGTGATGAGTGGTGTTCCTCAAGGGTCAGTGTTGGGAACAGTGTTCAACATCTTTGTTGGTGACATGGGCAGTGGTATTGATGCGCCCTCAGCAAGTTTGCTGATGACACCAAGCTGTGTGGTGCTGTCAACATGCTGGAGGGAAGGGATGCCTTCCGGAGGGACCTCGGCACGCTTGAATGGTGGGCCAGTGCCAACCTCATGAAGTTCAACAAGGCCAAGTGCAAGGGCCTGGGTGTCTTGTGACATTTGCTCTGAATAGCAGGTGTCTTTTTTCTAACAAAGGGAAATGGTGTTTTAATTTCCCTTGATCATCATGTTGGTTGCCTCAATCTTGTTTTCCAGTATACTGCATTGCATTAGGGGACTCAGCTGGTTTTGAGAGAATCACTAACAGCTTAGCAATAACTTTCTGGGGTGCTGCTGATTGCTGTGCCCATACAGCATGGACACATGCATATCTCCTGACCGCTTTTCCTCAAGTGCACATCTCTTGCTTGTTCTGTGTTGCCATTCTGTCCTTTTGTAATGGCTCCCCTCGTGTATATATTGTACAAAGAAAATATCCCATTATGCAATGTCCCTTACATTTCCCAGTTTCTGAACACCTGCTAGTGTGCTGAATTACCCTAATAAGCATAAATATGCAACTCAGCATCACTTTCAAATATTAATCTGAAGGGAAAATATTCAGCTTCTCATACTACTATGCAACTCAGTGAGGGTGATTGTATAGAAATGTTTCCTGGTCACACCATGCAGCAGTAAGCAGAGGATTGAACATGGAATTACCTACAGAAAATCTTAAACTTGGATACTTCATAAATAATTTGCAGTGCTACTGCACTCCAAGGAATTTATTTAGTCTTTTGTGGTGTCAAGCAAGTATAGGAACCTTTGACTCTACAGGAAATAAAAATGAAAAAGAAGTGAAAGGGGACTTAAGTGTTCTGGTTTAGTCAGTCCAGCCCATTCTGGTTTTACGTACAGCCTTCCTCTTCCAAAGAAAGAGCACTGGAAAAGAACAGTTAAGGAATGTGTGCAGACCCTTTTGTGGTACACACCTAGTTTAGTGTAGCACATTAGGTGCTCAGAGTCATCTTCTTGACTTTGTCTGGAAGAATCTGGAGAGAGAAGCAGCCAAAAGAGGTAACATCTGTATCTCAGTCCTGGTGCTTCCTTATTGTCCAAGGGTCTTTCAGACTGCTTCTTTGTCTGTGAACTGGTGTGGAAGACTGTTGAAGAAAGAAGGCTACACCTCTGCCAAATGAATGCTGCTTCTGCACCTATATGCTCAGAAGGAGGGCATCAGAACAGGGGATGAACCACTTTCAGAGCCACATTTGTGATACAGGCAGTCTGAACCCACTCACTAGGAGGCAGAGGCACTTCTTCTCAGTTTTGTTTTTGGTAGGGTATTAATGAAAATCCATGCTTTGTGATTAATCATTTCTCAAAGGAAGTATGGGGATTTTATGGTATATCCTCTTACTGGAGTTGATGAGGAAAACCAGGAGTTTGAATATTATTTTCAGTGGAAAAACAGTAAGAGGGAGGGTAGGCAAATGAAAAGGAGGAAGGATGGACTGAGGAAAGGGAAAACACTGCATAAGGAAAAAGTAAAAGAAATAAAAGCAAGAAAACCCATACCTTAAAAACAAAGACACCAAGGGAGCATTTCATTATCTTGTATTTTTCTACCAGTCTCTGCACAATTGGCATAGCCATTGTATTTTGTTTCTGTACCATTGGTATTCTGCTGCTTCCAAAAATATAAAAGTGAACTCAGCTATTTTACATGAGAAAAGGAAAGTAAAATAGGAGACAAACAGAGCTGCATTATGAGGGAAATTATTCAGTGAGTGAATGAAATGAAAGAGTGACAAGAGCTTCATTGTGTTAATTTATGCTTTTTGGGAGCTATATCCATCTGGGAGCTTTTACTTCAATAGACACAGCTTCAAGGTGTTTAAACAGGGAATGTTACTGTCCTCCATATTGTAGAAATCATAAATCTGTTTCCTTTGATGTGGTGTTGAGATCCATTTCTAAAAATCTTTGTAGAAATAATATCTTTTATATGTACTTCAGAATTGCAAAATTTAAACTTTTATGGAGACTGTTACAATACTTGCTGTTCACTTGTTTAATTCAGCCTCAAGTATCTCTCTAGTTTCTAATCAGAGCTGAATAGTTAAGGAAATCTTGAGAAAAAAACATTCAAGTTTTATTTACTTTTTTGAGTTACAGGGGTAAAAAAAGATTCGTGTTTATTTTCAAGGATAAAAAATGTAGTACATAACTTGCTTACAGGAATATTTTACCCACAGTTTTTATCTGGGTTGATCTGTCAGGGAGGTGACTGTCAAATGGAAAAATAATAAGGTCAGGAATTAAGCTGTCTTATTTGTAGCATGAAGGCATTTGAAAGGTTCTTGCTAAAACACCATTCTAACCAGAAATGACACTTATTAATAGCCAGAAGGATTTTGGACAATATCTAGTCATATTTCATAGACATCTGGCGTGATCAGAGCAAAGGAAGAGCCTCAAATGAGTGCCCTGAGGTTGTTTACTTGAAACATTAGCAGAGCATTGGTCAGAGATTGCATTATTTGTAAAAGCATCCCTGCTAGAAAAATGTTCAATGTTTTGCTGCAGATGTATAAGCTAAGGGCTTGAGTGTCCAGAAGGGATCATTGTGATCATCTATTCTGAACTTCTCGTGAGCATTATTTCAGTTTTATGCTGAGTGTTCATCATAAAACACATTAATAGTCTTGGGAGGTAGTACTAATCACTAAGCTATGGAGAATACATCTGCAAGATACTTAGCACAAATAGAGGTTCTTCCTACCTGTCTGACCAAGCAGTCACATAATTTTGATCTGTGCAATTTTGAGGTTAAGCTTGTGGTAGTGGGAATGCCAGAGGACACAAAAGGTACTTCTAGGTGACTGGAGTGGGTTGATTATAAATTGTGTGATGAATGTAGAATTAGGCAGTACCTCAACTCTCTTGAGGGAATCCTGACACTCTGCTGCAAAACTGCATTCTTTTCACCGATACACAGATGTATGCATAATTTAAAAAAAAAACCAACACCAAAAACGTATTCAAACCCAAGTATTTTAAATATTATATGCTTGCCTTGTCTTGGTTTTTAACAGCTCTGTCTCAAGGGTTCTTATTTTTGGGGTCACATCTATTAATCACTCATTCTGATCTGTATAGTGCTTTTCGCTTTGAATATAAATTATTTTTCCGCATAGGCTAAGATTGATTGTCAGCTCTCTCATCTTTAAATATTTCAAGTACTATAGCCACTTTTGCTTTGTACAGTCACACCTGCGCTATAAATATGTCATATACATAATGTTAATATATGTAACTGCTTTAGCAGATAATTCTTTGCTTTAAGTGACTTAAGCAAAATTCATTATAATAAGTATTAAATCTGTATTAATCTTTCAGCAGTAAATTTTGGAGTTCACTGCATCTGTAGACATATCTGTTTTAAAAAAAATAAAATTCTACCTCTGTATTAAAACAATCAGTGTTCAAAGACTCGCTTAACAGGCGTGAATTATGTGTTACATCTGACTGCTGCTTGCCGGTGCCAGATAGCAAAAGAATCTTTTTCATCTTATTTGAGCACTTGTAACTGAAGAACTAAATGAATGCACAGTTTAATACTTCATTTTGTTTCAAAAATGCAGCCACTAATTTCCAAGACTGAAGGAAGTACATAAGGATAATTCTCCCAGTGCACTGTTCCAAACCTGAACAGTTGTGATCTACAGGACTTCCTGAGCCTTTAATTACATGTCAGAGATTCTTTTCAATGATTTTGTCCAACTGATATTTAAGCATTTATGGGTTTGATATCCATAATATCCTGTATTAACAAATTATACAATTTAATACTTGTAGTATGAAAAAATACTTCCTACTGTTTATCTTAAATTATTTGAGTCGTAATGTAGATAATCCCTCAAATTACAATATTAAAATAAGATTTTGTAGGAAAAAATTATCACTGAAATTTTGAAGCACAAAAATGTGACATATATTTTACTTAGCTGCTCTTGGGGGAGAATTGTCAAGGAGACAGCTTTTGTGAAAGAACTGTCCAAACTTTAATATTGTAAGCTGTTTAGATAATAGATTTAAGACTGCTTTGAGCGTATTAGAGTAAGGGTATTTCCCGTATGTGTGACATGTTTCATGATCATAGTGCTATCTATGCTTTTTTTCCTTGTGAGAAAATGAAATAGAAAGCTTCATCCTAAATGACTTCGTCTTGTGAGAGAAGTATGGTTAGATGTGGGAGCCAAAAATTCACCAGGGGATCATTGCTTTAAGGTGATCTTTGACAAGCCCCTTTGATTTCGATTACATACACTTTTAAAACATTTTTAAATTTGCATCTAGATATCCCTTACCTTGTAAATTTCCTCTTCTGAAATACGTTTTCCTATTGCATTGTTATTAAACTTTGTATGTGTGAAAAATTTGGTCAGAGAACTTTTTATTTTAAATGAAAGGGTGAAAGGAGCCATTGGGTACTTCTAATTTATCCCTACATACTTCGGCTATTATCTTGTACTGTACGCTAGCAATGCATCATTGCTTTCAGTTTTGTGTGACTCTTTTTACTTTCAGAGCATTAACAAGCTTCTGATATAACCATTTTAGTCTTACAGTATGCTTCCTGTTTTTCTTGCTTGTTGGAATAATCCACTACTGTTTTTAATATTCTCTCTTTTGACTGCTACTTTGATTGACCTTTTTTACACCTTTAGATTTTGTTCTTATAGGAATAAGTTCCTTAAATTTGTTGAAGACTTTTTGTGTGTAGTCTGAAAGGTAAAAAAGTAAAACTAGATATTTTTTAGTTTATTTTTCTAAGATAATGTATGTTAAAGCCAGTGTTTTCTTTTTTGGGGATTGGTTTTTGAGTTTTGAATTCTCAGAATTGGCAGTACTATGATATACTACTATTTAACAACAAAAAACTCTTCCATGTGAGATACTGTTATAGTTAGTTTGCTTTCTTCAGCAGTTTTGTTCTACTTGTATATACTCATTCTGCTATCCATTTGTTGAAACTGTTTGCTATGCAAATTGTCTGCCACAGATCTCTGAAATAAGTTGCTGATACAGAAATAGCTTCTTTAATTCTTTTATCATTATATCACGTTATTTACTAAAATGGCAGCAGTTATTTTGCCAAGGCAGAAATCTACAAAAGACATTAGATGACCAGCCAGAAATTACGGAGAAAGTATAGGTCACACATCACAAGAACTGCTTGTTTTCATATCCCCACTTACACCAGAATGTAGATCTGCAAATGAGGGAAAGCGGATTGTCTACTCTGAAAATACCAATGTAAAAATCAAAGGAGAATAGACAGAAAACAATGATTTTCAACTTTTCCATAATTACTATGACCTATGGAGGTCACACCATCAGCAACCAAATTTGCTGGTAGGCTCAGTATTTGGAACAGCTGTATGTGAAGCACTGGAATTATGTGCCAGATGTGGCTCTGTGCCTCTGAAAACTGTAGACCGTAAGATACTCCCTTAACTAAGTATACAATGAATCAATCATGACTATATTAATAGTTTTACAGAAAAAACTGGGTGATGCCCTTCAACTTATAAATCCATATGTATTTCATCAACCATTTACTGAGGCTCTCTTGCCTCAGTCCTTCAGACCCATCTAGTTAATTTCTACTGACTGGTACTCCTTATTTTGCAATGTGATCCTATGTGGAAATCCCGCACTTACATGTACTTCAGATTTATTGAGTTACGTACGGATAACAACCATGTAGTGAAACTGTTCTAAGGTGTCATGCATCTGATTATTCTAGATGAGGCTAAAATGAGAATATATTCAATATAAACAAGTAAGAGTCTTATGAAATGAATGGCTGATTAATAGTTAATGTAATGTATTGTAATATGGATTCAGTAAAGTTGCCCACTTGTAAGTATAGTTCTTTGTGTTAATATTCTTTAGAGAACAGAAGTCTTTCTTGATCTTCACATCATGTCATCAGCCAAGCAGTTCAGAAGATATGAAGGAAGAACAAAGTAAGTAGCTTAGTAGCTTAACATTTAAAATCTCATTTACCTTATGACATTTATTTCCAAAATGAAGTTACTTAACATGCAAGGGCAAAGGGGATTACAATTCTACTGGAGAGTAAGCACTGCATAAATCCCAAGCTGTGATAGCTTACTGCATATATGTTTCTATTTGTTAGCTACACAGATACTGATGATATCAGGACAGTGACACAATTAAAATAGTGAACTCTCTCGGGCTAAGGAGCCAGTTTTAAAGCTGGAACATTCATCCTTCTGAAAATAACATACAGTTAAGTGTGTGCCATTTCAAGTAGGGACAGCGAATGCCTAAACACCAGTCAGTCAGTCAGTCAGTCACTAAGAGGGAAGACCTGTCCAGGGAAGGTTTTAATTTGCATGTGGGTGGTACTGGTTTTTACCTTAGCATGTACTGTTATGATGAAGAGCCAGTTAAAATATAGCATTCCTTCCCATTAAATTTGGTGTGACAGAATGTATGTTTTTCGGAGCTTTCCAGGTTCCTCAAGAGAAAATATTTTATTCTTCACTGTGAATGTGAAGTGAATATTTCATGCATGAAAAGTCAGGCTTAAAAGGCAAATGTTTAACTATAGAAAGATTTGGCATCTCTGAAACAGCTCTCTGTACTTATGATCAGAAAACATAGTGCTCAGACAAAAAAAGGCTCCATCTTAAAAGGCCTGCTCTGAGTGTGTAGTCTGAGATGAATTCAGAGCCTGCTGGGCTCGCTTTCTGAATTACAGGGAGATGAAAAGTTTCATCATAGGCTGCTGATTCTGCTTCTCTGCTTCCACAGAGTTCAGCAAATCAGCAGAGCTGCACATGATCTGAGTTCTGCAGGGCTCCTGATCACTCAATCTGCAGTGTTCAGTTGCTCAGCAAGACCGCTGTCACTGCAATGTTGCCGCATTCCCACATTGTGCAGGGCTGGAGTGCTATAGAATTAGATCATTTCAGCATAATTGGCTCTTTCATCAGTCTCAGAGATGACACATGCCTTTTTGCCTAAAAATTTCTAGGTAAGGAGAGCATGGATATGTGAGTTTTTGTTGGGTTGTGGCAAAAACCATCTATTTTTATTTCCTGCACAATAAGCCCAATTCTAGTTTTAAGATATATAAATATAAGAAATTTGTTATCTGCATAATAATGGTGATACCTGAGGAAAAAATATTACACTACCCTCAAAATCTGGTTATGCTTACCTATACTTCAATATATTTTTCAATATGTGAGCTGGGGAATTAAATGGAAGTAAAAGTTCATTTTCATTTTATCTTTGTTTGTAACAGAGTGGTTAGCAAAGTTAACATAAGTACTGTCATCTGCAAATGGTACTTACTGTCAAAAAACCACTTGGTTGCAGTCTCCATGTTTTATTCTGAGCTTTCCTAAAGCATTTTCATTTCTGTCTTAAAAATAACAGAGCAGGCATTGGGGTATTTCTTTTTCAACCACACGAGTAGCAGTCAAATATTTGAATCAGTTTATTGTTTCCATGGCTCAAATCACCAGTTATCACATATAGATATCTGTTCTTTCTGGCCAAGTTCCTAATCGTTTCAGCTGTCAATGTCAATACTTAAACCTATGTTCAATTTTGCCAAGTTATAACAGATTGGAAAACACCGCCACTTTGTCTGTGGTTACAGTCAAGTGTTATTCATGATGACTGTTAGACATTTAGTAAAGCAGTTCTTGCAGGAAGGAACATGAAAACAAATTCTGTACTAGACTGATGTAGTTTAAAGGATACCTTCTGTCACTAGAATTCACAGATCTGGCTTACACTTTAATTTAATGGTGTAAAATGTCATTAGGAATGTATTTTCCTATTAGTAATAGGGAGCAGACACGCATTAATTCTACCAAGAGCCATGCTAATAAAGTCTGCTGCCCATCAGCCTCTCCCAATTGGCTTGTTCCATCTGTCAGAATTGCCGGATGAACTACTTGTGTGTTTCCTAACCTGTCCCTTGTAAAACCCACTGAGGCATACCTGCAGGCAGAGTGGGGGCAGAGAGAGATGACACATTGCTGGGGGCAAGGCAGTGTATGAATTCTTGGAAAGGCAGTCCAACTGCAGCCTTGGTGTTACAACTGCTGATGGGGACACTGTTACGTCAGCATGCATAAGCTTCTTCTGCAAAAGCCTGTGCTTGAACATAGAGGCATGTCATGGACTGTATTCATCTTAAACTGAATTATTTATGGGAAGATGATGTACCTTAATTATACTTTTATTAAAGCAGTAGAACTAAGTGCCACATGAATTCAAAGGATTAAGATGAGCATGTAATAGTAAATTAAGAAAAGTAGGGCACAAAATGAGTTTCAGTGTGTTGTAGGGGCTCTAAAAATGTGGAAAGTAAAGTAAACATGTAGGGGAAATAAAGTAAACATGTAGGGGGCCTACAAAGGAAAATACAGCTCAGCAATGTAAAAAAGGGAAAAGGAAATAATGGAGGAACAGAGAAGGCTGAAGTGTTCAGCTATCTCTTTTGCTTCTGTCTTCACAGAAAGGCAGTTACACCTTATTTATGATCAATACCTGAACAAAACATGCTTCTAACTAAGAGTTAAAGAGCTGGCAAGAAAATTGAAGGAAGAACCTTGAAAGAATACAGACGTAAGTTATGGATATTCCAGTCAGCACTCTGTAAATCTCAGTAATTATTTTCAAGATCTCTTCAAAGAAAAAGGAAGAGTAGGATAAAGGCAACAGTGATACCTTTAAAAAAGGCAAGTGGGAGGGATGTCATGAAGAGTTGTAGACCAGTCCCACTTGGTACTGATCCTTGGGAAGGTATGGGAACAAATTTTACGTGACGATTTCAAAACATTTGAATAATAAAGCAATAAGGCAGAGCTTGTGTCGTTTTATGAAGAACAAATCATGTCAAATCTTGAGACAGTGACAGTTATACCAAAGTGGAAAGCAGCTGTTATATCTCTTGCCTTTTACGAAAAGCTTTACCTCTGTCGCCTTTGACATTTTGTAAAGCAAACTGGTGAAACATGTTCCAGATTAAATTACTAGTGCGTTCACATACCACTGGTTGAAAGATTGCTCTCAGAAATTAGCTACCAATGAAGTGCTGTAGAGAGAGAGAGAATATAAGGCTGGTTGACAGGTTTCTGTCTTAGATCCTTTGCTTAACAGTATTTCCACTCACAGTTGAATACATATTAGTGCATTTTCCAGGTAACATCATGATAGGAAACATTGCAGTCACTCTGAGGAGCAGTATCAGAATTCAGACTCAAAACATTTTTTTGCATTGAAAAATTTAATGCTGTTTCTCCTTATCGGAAAAACACCAAACCTCTCTGCCAGAATTAAGGCAGTGGTTCAGAAAGTTGTGGTTTACATAACTTATCATTTGCATGAATCCTTATTTATAAGCACAGACAGCAAGTTGCTTTCTGACCCTGAGACACACCTATGTTGATTCTTTCCTTTTAAAACATAAAGTGGTGGTAACATAAGTGTAGATGATATTTTACTGTGTTTCAAAGAAAGCCCAATTGATAATGGCATTAAAAGGCTGTCAGTTGCATACAGCTGGTATTTTTTCATATTTCTTATTGTTGTTTTCATCTATAGAGCTGTAGAAGAAAGCAAGAGCACAAAACTAAGGAGGTGTAAGCTTAAAAGCAGAGCTATGGTTTATAGTAAGGTCATTCTCTCAGTATGCATGTTGATCCCTTTGCTTTTGTCTCACCTTTTTTTTTTGTAAATTTTGTCTCATAACCAGCTCTAAAGCTTCCCATGTTGTATCTAGCATTCATTAACAGAAAAGTATGAAAAAAAAAGCTTGATATTTTTCCCTGATAATTTGCTTTCAAAAGACCCCACAAAGTGAAGCAGGACCCCTTATAATACAGAAGCTAACATGTCAGACAATTGTCTTCTCAGCACTTTTCATGTGTGCCACATTCACTTATAAAAACCAAAACTAAAACAAAAATATTAAGATAAATTGGATTTTTTGAGAAGAACAGCTCAGTTAAAACCTCAAAAGTTAGCAATACTGTTTCAAAATCACTCTGTTTTAATACATAAACCCAACAGAGTATAGAAGAAACTGTTGGATAATGATTTGAGTGACTTCAGAAACAAGTGATCTCATTTTTTCTTCCTATCTGGAGGGAATAGATGGAAAAGAATGCCAGCACAGTGGGGAGGAAAATTACAGTCTTCACAGTGTCACCCTAAGCAGCAGTCAGGACCTCATTGTCTTGATTTGCTGGTGTTAAATTATCTAGGGATTTTGCAAGACTTCGTTTGCTTTTCCCAATGAAAGTTTTATAGTCTGTCGCACAATTTTTTTCTAGGCTACTACTGCTTTTGTGGAGAAATACATTGGACTTGTAGATAGTCCAGACATATGATAGAAAAATATCTGATATTAAGATACCTTTTGGTTTTTTGGTTGGTTTTGTTCTTTTTTAGGTGGTACTGTTGCAATAGTAACATGCCCTTAAGCTCATATCTTGCCTTCTCGTTGTATTGCTTTATTGGTGTTTTCTGTTTTTCCAAACTTCTTTACCTTTTCCCTTCCTTTGGTCTATTTTTTAATTTAAAGATAAGCTATTTTATAACTGAGCCAGAACAAGGCACTGCAAAAAACTAAATGGTGCCTGAACTATCCTCTCTACCCTAAGTTGAGGGTTGTGGGCATACAGGTCCCAAGTATTCTGAGAAAGGACATTTTGAATGTGTGTTTGCTACGTATAATCCCAAGACTTAATGAACCACTCTCTCCATGTGAGCAGAGATGAAAATTGTTAGGCTTGGCCAGGGCTGAGTCGGAAAACTGCTGTGCAAGCTACGGAAATCAAACTAAGCCCAGGTCTGCATGAGGATCCTTTTTTTCAGTATGGCTATCCTGGCATGTATTCCAAAGAGAAAGCACTCATCTCTGGAGCTAGACAGCACAGCTCTTCCTCCCGTGGCTGACATAAAATAAACTCAGTTTATTTGTACCTTTTAATAAGGGTTGTTTTGCTGTGTCAAAGAAGAAACTAGACAGCTTGAATTAGACACAAGGGGAAGCTGTGCACAGTTGTATGTACTGACAGAGCCACAAAACACAGTCCCATGTGGGATCCACATCCATATTGAGCAGAATCACAGTTCTATAGTAACACAAGAATCTAGTTCAGAGCAGGCCTCTCGAGCTGAATTTCATTTCCAGCTTTTCCCTTCTTCGCTCTCTGCCGCAAAAATGCCATTCAAAGGGAAAGAGCTGTTGCCAGGCAACCTCTTGCCATATCTTTAAGTAATTTTTTCATACGGATGCTAGATGCTGACATTTGGATGCATGTATTAGGCATAAGATACTTTCTGAACTGTTAATCAAAAAAGAATAATCACACTTTTTCTAATTATATATGCACTAGATAGGGATCAGGCTTATTAATTATTGACTGCCTTTCCAATAAAATTTTCACTAATCTTCATAGAATATGAGTTTAAAGTGGAAAAAAATTTGTACTACCATGAGACCAGGTAAACATTTTTCAGAATCATTAGAAAAATAGAACAGCATTATAACTGAAATTCATCACTGTAATCTTCACGTCTCCTGCTGTTTGACCATCAACTTATCAGGACTTAAATAAGCTTACAGATATTTCCCTTGAAATGCACATTTTAAACCACAGAGTTATTTCAGTGCTATGGCTTTATTTCTTATTCTGTATTTGTTATGGTTTAAGCCCAGCGGTAACTCGGAACCACGCAGCCGCTCCCTCACTCCCCCTCTTCTTCCTTCTTCCACTACCGGAGGGATGGGGAGGATAGTCAGAGGAATGTAACTCCCACGAGTTGAGATAAGAGCAGTCCAGTAACTAAGGTATAATACAAACCACTACTGCTACCACCAATAATAATGAGGATAAGAGAAATTAATAACAAGGGGAGAGGATACAACTGCTCACCACCTGACTGATACCCAGACTGACCTGAGCAGTGATCTGGGCCGTCCGGGTAACTCTCCCCAGTTTCTATCCTGGGCATGATGTGCTGTGGTATGGAATACCCCTTTGGCCAGGTTGGGTCTCTGCTTCCTCCCAGCTTCCCCTCCTCCCTGGCAGAGCATGAGACTGAGAAAGTCCTTGTTTAGAGTAAGCATCACTTGACAACAACTAAAAACATCAGTGTTACCAGCGTTGTTCCCAGGCTGAAAGTCAAAACCACAGCACTGCACCAGCTACTAAGAAGGAGAAAAAATGACTGCTGTAGCTGAACCCAGGACAATATTTTAAATTTAACTCTATAATTTGTTGTAACAGAGGTCCCTGCTTACACATGGAAATAGGAACTTATCAATGTAATTTCATTTTAATCTTAATAACGAGGAGTGGAGAGAAAAAAGAATAGAGAAGTCTAGCTGATCACCCAGGGAGAAGGAGACTGCTTAATTTCCTTTTTCCTAATTAATATAATAATGGATGAGCTAAGCATGTATACGGTGGAGATGATCCTATCATCAGTGCAATGTCAGTATAAAATGAATGTTTTCCTTCAGTTTAATTGTGAAATAGTGATTAGCACAGGAAGCATTTATTAAATACTAAGTTGAATATGTTTGAAATAGCATATTTATAAATAGCCTTTCCTTTCACATTTAGATTTCTTTTTTTTAAAGCAAAACCTGATAATTAGTATTATGAAAAAGGGATCACTTAACAAATTCTTCAGATTAAAGGTAAAATATACGGGGAAAGTGTTCCTCTGAGAATGCCATAGTGGTGAGATGTAAGGGTATTTCATTCTGTTAACATTTTGGAAACAGAAATGGGGAAAAAAGTCAGAAATATCACTGCACTGCCATAAACCACCTACTTCTGTCATTGGTAATCTATTATGCTTTTTTTGCTGGTTAAGACCCAGTGAAGAAGTGAAACAGATATTTAACAAATCAGGAAGAAAAAAATTGCAAAATTTTGTGAATTGTAAGGAAGAACACTTAAACTTTTTTGTCATATAAGCAGTAATGAGATGGCAAAAGTAAATAAACATCTATATTGAGCAGCATTAAATAGTAAGCCAATTCTCTTTGTCTGTTGCTCAGTCTCTTGTAATCTTCTGAGTGCTTCCCTGTTAACACTTGCCCCTTGATGCTAAGCAGACCTCCATGAGCTGATTTAATTCAGTGACATAGCAGAAACTACAATAGGAAAAGGAGGCTCGGTATTTATTTTGTGTTTTTTTGGTGTTGCTGTATCACTCAGTTAAAGCATCTCTGTGAAAGGTCTAGCAAATGCCAGGGCAGAAAAAAGGGCACGGATGAGAGTGTGTGACAGGCAGAAATGGGAGATGGGTGTCACAGGAAATGTTAACTGCAGGTGGCATCAGGACGTCTATAAAAACCACAGGCAAAAGAAAAAACAAACAAACAAACAAAAAACCAAACCAAACACACACCCCCACCCCCCAGAAAAAACCAAACCCAAACCAAAACCCACAAACTGAGAAAACGATTTGATTTCATAATGCAGGAGCATTATGAATGCCTTCTTATCAAATGGATCAACTACATATTTAACAAGAAGACTATTAGGCAGTACTGTTTAGTCATAAATAAATTTGAAAGTCTAAATTATGGATGTCAGCTCATTTCTCATGTTGGTAATTCATGTGGTCAACCAAATACGAAGAAAAACTTCTAAGCACTGTAACATTTATGCATTGTGTTTAATTATTTAGGAGTAATCATAGTAAACCAAATACATGCTGTGTGCTAAAATAGCATTTAAATTTAGATAGATCTAGAGAACATTTAGCACCTTTAAATCTTTATTACCATGTATTGTCAGTACTTGGAGTGACATCATATTACAGTGTGGCCAGGGACATGATTTTAAACATGGAATTTCATCTCCATCAAGTATGAAGCAACTTCGAAATAGTTTAAAAGACTGCTTGTGCTGCACACCCATGTTGCTAGCAACAATAAAACCGAGCAGGAAGTATATGTACTGGTTCCTTTTGTTGCATTCGTCTCCATGTTTTTTTCTATCTGGTACAGAAGGCCCAGCTATCTTTTGATTCCTGTATATTTGCAAGCATTTTTATTCAACTCTAATTTTCACCTATATTCTGATCTGATCTTCTGGTTTCCCAGTATCCAATGAACTGGAACACTTCTTAGAGGCACATATATTTCCCTTATATGCTGAACATGCAGTCTCTGATTCTCACAGCAGAGAAACTGGAGTGGGATCTAGCTTTATCTGGCTCTGACAATGAATTTCTACTTCTTTCTGCAACTGACATTGAGATCCACTGATCCAAAGGACGCACGCTTTTTTGGCTATTTATGCGTAACAGTGGTGAAGTATACACCTAGAAAGGATTGAAAATTATATAGTGAGCTGCTTTAGTTCTATAGCTCAGTACCTCTGAAAATCAGGTCACCACATTCTGAGAAATCTTAATGTGTTTTTCAATAGGCACTCCCAACTGCAGTTGGATGTAAACTGTATTCTTGGCAGCTCCTCCACAGAAGTCCTACTTTGAAAAACCAGAAGCACAAAACATAAAATGAGCACATCTGTATGTGCTTATTAGTTTTCTTTAATCTTTTAAGAACTAGCCCAGAAAGATACAGGGAGGAATTAATAATGTTATATACATCTCCTTGCTATTTATGTCTGTAAAACTGTCTAAATTTCTTGTTCAAAGGTTTTATTTTAAGCAATGGGAGTTGGAGAAGAAAGGTTAGCAGCCAAAAGGACAGAACAAAGTCTCTTCAAGTGGACTGGCAGTAGAAAACACAATATATAGAAATGCTATCACAGCCAGGCGTAACTTCACATATGGTATGCACACAGACATCTGCTGCTGGATTTATTGATGCGTCAGTTACATGTTGCATGGGAGGTATAGGGTGTTAGAAAGCAGAAATATGATAGCCTTACAATGAGCTTAGAAACTCCAAATGTTACTGACACAAGCAACAGAAACTCAGCAGAAGCAGAACATTTTCAGGAGTTGCCCTGTCTTTTCAGCTGCATCTCTGTAGTGGTCATGACAGATGCAGTCTCCACAGGAACTGTACCAGGCTACTACAGAAATCATGATGAAGAGGAATCATCTTTCTCTTCCACTAAAGAGACAGAGATATCCTGTTCTCTGCCTCTACAGTTGGTGACAAGCATCAGGAGCCCATGGGTTAAGTGTCTTGGCAGTGCTGCTTACTCCCACCAAAACAGTATTTCCCAGGATGGAACAGTATTTCCCAGGACTGAACAGACAGCACTGCAAAGGAAGCAGTCTCCTTCTAGCGTTGATATGAATATGATTCTCTGAGAATTCTCTCAGCTTACTTAAATGCTCTGGTAAAAATATTAAAAATTAAACGTTAAGACAAATACAAATGGAGAAATGAAATATTAAAGAGCTTCATTCCTTGCACTCAGTTATTCTACTTAAAAAATTCTGCCATTATCATCAAGAATATTATTAAAGGTATTTATTTACATCTTTCTATATGACTTTTTTTTCCCTAATCATGACCTCTTTATCTTCCTGTTCTTCAACTTGCTCATGTTGTTTACAGTATGTTTTAATTTTTTCATATGAAAAAATCCATTTACAAAAATTAAAAATTTAAAAAAATGTTGTGACACATGAGATAATGTTGACAGGAGATCAGAGAATGACAAGATTCCTGATCTTAATGTTGTTGATCTCTGTGTACCAGACATTAACTGCTGTGAGCAGCATACGAAATAATACATTAGTAAGATATGTGGTGATCTTTTTCTGCAGAGCTCTGTAACCTCATGCGGCCTGTCCAATTAACTCAGGATGCACATGTATTTCTTCCCAAAATTAAGTCTCCTCCAGTGTTATCTTACTTTAATCACCTGAGAGTTCTTTTCCCATTTTTCCAATGGTATTTTAATTCAAACCTTTGCCTTTGACACTTCTTCCTTTATTTTCTTACCTGATCATTGGCATACGTTTCCTAATACTAAGAATGGCACTGATTGCAAAAATATGAAAACAAAAGCATTGGTTGAATCAGTGAATTTGCTAATGGATACAAAGGCATTGACCACAGGAACTCAGTTTGATCCTGGCTGGGTAACAGCCACGTGTCTTTGGCATCTGGTGACTGCACATTGCCTGTGGGAAATTAATTGGAACATTTACACTGGACTTCAGCTTCTGGCTTTTTGCATTAATAAATGGTAATTTTTAAAACTGGCACTGTTGTGGGGTTGACAGCTTGAGTCCACAAAGACATAGAAATGCAGGCATAGACTCCTTGCTGCTTCCAAGGATCTCCTCACACCCGAAATAATTTTTATTTCAGCAATACTGTCTTTTGTGTCCGTTCCAGCCCTAGACCCGTTATATTTTAGATTATACTGAACAAAAATATAGGAGCATAGCAGAAATGGGCAAAACCCAGTAACCCACCTCAGACAGTGTCCATTATTGGGTAACTTAGGAAATTATATATTAATATTCAAAGTATGCAGTATCGAAGTAAGGAATATTTGGAATTGAGGAACTTCCTGAACTGGAGGTCGAATCCTATCTGTTGTGTTTAATAGACAGCCTTGAATTTGTCTGCTGTCAATTTTTCTAATCGCATTCCTACTCTGAGTACTTGATACTTGAGGATGATTAATTCCCCAGTTTAGCTGTATGTTATGTTCCTTTTACTAGTTTTAAGCTTGCTGCCTGGTAACTTCATTATGTGGCCTCTGTGCTTGAACTACAAGAAACAGTAAACGATTGTTCAGCTTCCCCTTGCTTCTCTTCCACTTTTCCAGACTAAAGATTCCTGCTCTACTTGAATTAACCTCATACAAAAACACAAAACTTGTATAATTCTGATCACCTCTGTTACCAAATCCTCTATCTTTTGTATTTCCACTACATACCTTAGTCTGCATGTAAAGTTCAAAATGCAGGAAAGGCAGAATTTATACAGTGATATAACAGTATTTTCCTCTACTCCTTTTCTAACATTCACTAGTTAGCTTTTAGCATCCTACATGCTTTATAAGCACAACTGAACATGGTGCTGACATTTTCAGGGAAAAATGACTCTAGATTATTTCACCTAGATGTTCTGATTTGGAGCCCACCACTAAGTATTCTTAATTATATTTGGTTTCCCTAGGAGACCCTGAACAGTTTAGTATTATCAGAAAATTTCTTTACTTTCATATTTAACTTCTTTTTCAAATCCTTTTTGGGATTTATTTGACAATAAAGTCACCCCTGCTCAGTGTTGGGGACCCTGCTCATAATTTGCTTTCACTGTGAAACTTTTCTTCTTGTAGCTACAGTAACAATCATAGACAATGTGGAAAAACAATGAATCAGACCCTTTTTATGCTGTTTCAATGGTTTCTGCTTAAGCCTCTCCCTTTCTACTCAAAAGAAGAAACCTAGCTTTCTACACTTGTTACCTTAGTGTTTCTAGAGCATACTAAATTAATACACATAGAGACAAAAATAGCTTTTAAGATTTTCTTTATGCTTGTTACGTGGAATAAAAATGGTGGAGAAAGGAGCAGGTAAAATGAGATACCTGCATTTTTATAATGAATTTGTATTTATTCATTTATTATGAATATGCCAATATAGCATATCACACACGGATTTGCAGCTATCTTTTCATGTTAGATAAAGGAGAATAAACTGAGTGTAGGAAAGTTGATCTTCGTTTCCTGGGTCAAATGCAAATGAAATACATGCAACCCCCTCCAAACAGTCTTTTTTAAAAAGTCATTTTGATATTCTTTTGTTATGAACAAAAAAGTATATTATTATGGCCACAATGTACTTACAACAACACTGATATTTAAGGTACTGTTTTAGATGGATATTATAAAAGTTTAAAGTGAGAAACCTCAGGCAAAACAAAGAAAGGTTGACTTGGTAAGATCCTTCACAACACTTTAAAACAGAAACAACAACCTTTCAAATTAATTTCTTCACCAAATTGAAGGAAGTAGTCTAGAACAGACTTGCTGGCAATGACAGCTTTATTCTATGAAAGTCAGTTAAGAAAACAGAGTAAGATTTTTCAAAATTGTACAACTTCCTGAATGTAGTGATACTGTTAACGGAAACAGTAAATGGAGACACTTTTATAAAAAAAAAAATTTGAAAGTAATGCAGCTCAATAGCATTTTACAAGTAATGTCAGTTTGAGAAGATCATGTGTCATATTTTTAGAAAGAAACTGTTCTGAAGAAGTTAAGCAGAGATGATGCAGATTATTTCTGCCTGTGGACTTGAAACCTGCATTGCATGGATATGAGTAGTAGGAAGTATTTTACTACTTCCATTTTATAAGTTTCTCACTATTCTTCTAAGAGAGCACTATCAAAGGAGGTGCACTTTAGTATGCTCTAATCTTTAAAATGTTGAAATCTTGTAGGTCTCTGTGAATCTGCAGAGGCTTACAAATGCTGTTTGCCAAGTTAGTCTTCATACCCAGGCAGTGCAATACAGCCACTCATGTACTGTGCCTGTTAGAGCCTTTTAACCTGTGCCTCTATACAGCATTTTCTGAAAAGGTATGGAGATGAGTTGTCCAACTAGTCTAAAGGGTTTTTCTTGTTCTAGAAGCACAACTAAGTAAATTCGGGTAATAAGATCAGCTGTTGTTTACTGTAACATATGTTGAACACCACAAATTGATGTACAGGGGAACCGTCAAGTTCCAAAAGAGTATTAAGGTTGTACTATACTTTTGACACCCACTTCAAATACCACTGTTTCTTTTACAGTGCAGGATGCATCCCAATGCTATAGTTATTTAGGAACGTACAAGATAGACAGGCTTCAAAAAATGGGGTTAAACAATCAATGCTGACCTTCTTTTCACATTCCTTACAGTTGATGAGTTGTTCTTTAACAGCAAAATTTCAAGAAGTATCTGCATTATTTGGGACCTGAACTCCTTTTAGAAATAAATGTATAAACAGAGGTATGAAGGAGGCTCACTCTCACTAAAGTAGAATTTCTAAACCTACTTGAAATGTAGATATTTGTATTACATAATTTGGGTGCTTATGAAAATTCCATTACGATCTTCTAAAGAACTCCTTTTTCTCTTCAGCTTACAGTAGTCTCATGTAGAATAAGACCTGAGAAGCTGTCCTCTAGGAATGTCACCAAAAATTAAAGATGTATTTGCTGTATGTTTGCCAAACTAGACAGAGGCTGTAGCTAAATATGCTCTCTGTTGAACAGGAGTTAGTGATTAGGAAAGCATTTATAACCAGTTGTATGTGGTTATCAAGTAATTTGGTTTGGCTTTAAAACCAGACACTACTTTGTTAATGTATCTGAAAGTGCCCCAATAGCCCTTTATTTCTTAAAGTGTTTGCTTAAAACATCTAGAATATTAATTAATGCCATTGTTGATGAAGTAATTTGAGCTGCAGATCATTGGTAATTTCACATCACAGCTCTTTGTTACTATGGTAGCTATGAATTGCACGTTTTAGGGAAATGAGCGTGTTCAAACATTGGAAGAGTTTGCCCAGAGAAGTGGTAAATGCTCCATCCATGGCAGTGTGCAAGGCCGAGCTGGACAGGTCTTGGAGCAACCTGATCTAGTGAAAGGGGAGGTTGTAAGTAGATGAGCTTTAAGGTCCCTTCCAATCACTTAATGATACGATTCTATGAGATGTTTGTTCATGGTGGCTAATGCTGCTCTGATGTGGTCTAGAAAGCACTGAACATGGCACCAATGCAATGGAAACAGTGGCTACATTGTGAGGTTTCTTAGCTCTCCCGGGATCATCAGCTTTAGAAAGCAGATCTTTAGTTCACCTTTAAACTACATTTTGTATCAAATGCTAAGAGGAATCTTTAAAACTTTAAAACATCAAATCAGATGTGGAAATCAGTAGTTTGTGAGGAACTTGAGGAGAATAACGATATTTTCACAGCAATTGGGCTGGTTGCTTCGATAGCAGAAAAGTTGTTGTTTGCCAGAGGCTCAACACCTTCAGTTACATAGAGAAAAGGGAAGACTTACAAGAACAATTTCTTACATCCCACCATGGCAAACGCTGATGGCTGTGCTTACACTGTAGCAAGTGACCTAATAGGGGGACTTGAAATGACGTGTAGGTGCTGTGTCTACAGTGTTGAGGCTGCATACAGGATATTTTATTCAGAGAGGGAGAATTGAAAATGAGATTTCTGTATCTGTTTAAGAAGAGGCAGTAATACTGTTTTGTATTGAAAGTGGAAATGGGAAAAAACTAAATTTCAAATAGGTTTTATTTAACCCTAGGGTATATATTTGTAATATTTGGTTTTAATATAGTTAATATACTTTAATATACTTAACATATGTAATATCCTTGAAGATAGATTTATTATTAGAGGGAAGCATGAAAAGCAGTTTACATATAGATTTTACTGTTTTTCATAATGAAAAAGATTTGAAATAGTATTTCAGGTTGCTAATAAATTCTGATAGTGGAGAAACAGACACATATTTAGTAGCAGCTCCATTTGATATGACTAAGAAATTCTAGTAATTTGAATTGGGATTATTAAAAATTGTTTAAAAGTTTAATTTATAATGAAAATTGGGCAGGGGCAAAACTTCATGTGTTGTTGCTGAAAAGATGCCTTTCTCAGCCTCAGCTGCTAGAATAAGCAAAACTTTGCTGTGAACTTTAAAGTGCACCAGTTCCAAAGTCCGCTACTAAAGAAAGATGTGAGCAAGCTGCATAAACAAAGTACAAGCTTGTTTAATTTGCAATGAAATGAACGTCGAAGGACAGTGAGTACACTGGAGGATGGGTTTAGAAATCAAAATTACTTGATAAATAAAATATTAAGGATTGCATTCAGAAGGAACAAGGCCAAGGTAGGCAAGTGTTATCACTAATAAAATATGAGGAAAAGTGATGAGGCCGCAGTCTTTCAAAAAGGAAATTGGAGAACACTGGACCACAAGACAAACTTCAATTAAAAAAAATATATATATTCTGAGAAAGGGAAATGGCATTCCAAGATGTGTGTCTGTAAGAATAGCAATGGGTGATAAATATGCCCAGTTGAGCAGCTCGCCACTGAGGCAGACTGCCCCTGTACACACAAACATTAAGATATAGACATAGGTGTGCAGCACAAAGCTGTTGGCCACACAGTGTAGAGGCCTGTGAACCTGGAAAGGGCACACGACAGAGATCTGGACACAGCTGGAACCATCTCCCTTAAGTTAATGAGCCTATAAAGTGCTCACAGTTTCTTTGCTCAGACACTTTGCAGTTTTTCAGTTCTTCATTTGCATGTGGTATTGCCATCACCCACCTCAGCTGCTCCTTTATCTGGACTCAGCTGGTATTTTCCTTTCCATATCCATCCATGGCCACTTTCCATAACCTTCTTATCTCTTTAGATTCTGCTTAGGTGGCAAATACTGTTCTCCCTAATGGGAGGGCGTTCAGCCACTGGTTAGTCCTATTCACTGTTGCCCATGGCAACAACAGGATATGTGGGGTATAATAGTGCATTAATCTGCTCAATGTGGCTTTGGCAAAGCTCAGCTGGACTCTGTCCCAGGCTTGGGTATTGCCCTCAAGTAAGATGTTGAAAAACTGGTGTGGCGCTCTGGAGAAGACAGTGAAAATGATCAAATGTGACCAGTTAAGGAAAGACTAGAGGATGTTCTTTGGCCTAAGGAAGACTGATGGGGCAAACAATAATAATCTGCAGCTGAGTAAAAGGCTGCCATAAACTCAGACACTTTGCTATCTGTTCAAAGTGTGCAAGATAAAAAGTAATGAGCTTAAATCAGAGCAAGAGAGACGTAAACTAGATATTGGGCAAGATGTTCTAATGGTGAGAAATTGGGAGGGGGACTGCCATAAGAGGTAAGAATAGTCTTGGACAGCCATTTGTCACAGGAATCACAAAGGATGAGATGATCTCTTTGATTCTGTAACTCTATTGGTTTTGTTTCTCTCCTTATACTACCTTTTTTTTTTTTTAAGACTAGTAACCTGTATTCTACTATATTCTAATTATTTTTTTTTTAACAGTACATGTGTATTTATGAGGAGCCACAGGAAAATAATTTTCTTATGTTCTCTGTGTGGTTACACCCTTAGATAAGGGAGACACCTGCTCTTAGTAAGCCTCTCTTGCTGGAAAGCAGGATGGATACATGAATAGGAGAAAACATTAAAAAAATGTGGCCTACAGTTAAAGCCTTGGTGTTAGGCAGAGAAAACGGTGTTGTCCTGCAGCCATCTGGGTAAAGCAGAGGCAGGAACGACCCCTGGTGTTGAGAATTTCTTAAAGGATTTCTTGGCCGGGATACGGAGCAGCCTGAATAAGGAATATGGGCAATAAATTGGAGAAGAGAACAGGAGCAGGACAAAGAGCAAATGGTGGTTTAGGAATGCAGCTGGGATGAACACAGTGCAAAAAATAGACAAGAGCATGTTAAGCCTGAGAGATAGAGCTGACAAACCCGTATGTCCCAGTCTACGTCCCTGCTTGATACTGTACAGTCCCTTCTTGGATAAACATGAGCTTTGACTGATGCGAATGGATTGTCATGCACCTTTTGCCAGAATACTAGCTTGGATCCCAGAACAGCAGCTGCCTCAGTGTGGTGATGCTCTTGGGCTGCTAAGCCCTGCACTGATGCACCTAGACCTGGAACAAGTTTATACAGAGCTTGTGTGGGTATTTCTCTGCCAGACTGAACTGCATGTGCCCTGATTTTCACTGTTCCTTTACCAAAAATATGTGAAGCCAAAAAATGCATATGAAATTCAAAGAAAAACACCTTATTCACTCCCTGGTCATATACTTTGTCACCTTCTGCAGAAAGCAAAGCATCCTAATATTGAATCAATTGCTCACTTAGCTCCAGTAGCAGAGTTTTGTGCTAAGAGCTTTCAGAAGTGCTGCTGAGCTCTGTGGATTATCAGCAGGATACCACTTATCTCACAAGTGCTATATGAGTTTATTTGTGAAGTGGCTGGGTACCGTTGCAAGAAGCCTCATAGAAAAGCTGATAATAATTCCCTTGAATGAAAGTCTTTACAATTTAGAGGAAACCACCCTAAGGTCTAGAACCTAAACTTTTG
Organism: Nestor notabilis; assembly: GCF_000696875.1. Taxonomy (NCBI): domain Eukaryota; kingdom Metazoa; phylum Chordata; class Aves; order Psittaciformes; family Psittacidae; genus Nestor; species Nestor notabilis. Next base: position 16,334 of record NW_009922167.1, on the reverse strand, counting down.
ACAGTAAGTAGAAAAAATAGCAATTTATTCACTTCTATATATTGACTCAGACATGGGCTCTGCAGAGGCAAGGCAGGTGTATCTAAAGGCTGTCTCAGGGTACTCATAGAAGCTAACTTTAATTCTAGTCTCTTCTGACATTCAGAAATTTGCAGCCTGAAGTCCTAGACAAGGACATCAGGGACAACAGACTGATGGTAGAAATGGAACTGCCTTAGCTATTCGGCCTATGGTGCAGATGAGGAAACAAGTCTATGTGTTGCTGTGATTGAGGAAGCTGCAGCATGTAGCAGTCCCTACCCCTGCTTAAAGCTGGAAGCTGCAGCCATAGCAGCATGCACTAGGCCATTTCCTTGGCAGGAGGGGCTCAGCAAGTCCAGCTGCCTGCTATGCTGCAGGGCAGCTCCGTCTTGCCACTCATGACAGGCACATCAAAGATCTCACCCAGTATCTTGCCCTAGATCTTCCATTTTGCCCACACGAGGGACAGATGGAGAAACACTGAGTTTCAGCTTTGATGTCCAATTCCTCTTAATTTTTCTGGTACTATCAAATAGCCAAAACCAAATCATGTGGAGGTATCCAAGCATGGTCATTTTTGAAACATGTGGAGGCTGAGGAAAACAAACTCCTTTGTATTCACTGCCACAAGCTGCTGAAGCACCACTACAACTGCCTGCAATGGCTGCCATGGCTCAGGGGTTATCTGTGCAGCTGCTTGTGCAGCCTTCCCTCCCTCCTGCACCAATTAATCAGGGGATTTGCTTGTTTGACCTCTGGTGAAAGTCAGAAGAGCCAGTGTATGTGGGAAAGTGGAGAGAGTACTTAAGGGAGCAAGGAGAAATGGTGGAGCAAGGAGAGATGATAGAGCAAGGAAAGCTCCTAGAACAAAGAGATAAGGCTAAAAGAAGAAAGGTTAAGCTTGGAAGGGGGCAAGGGATTAGAGAAAGAAAACCACAGCTATTGGGCTACGAAGTAAAAATTAACCTCATAAATAGACACATTCAGCAGCCTCCTCTGAATCAGTTAACTCATTAACTCAGCTAGAAGAAAAACTCTGGGCTTCTTTATGCCATAGAGCTCGAACAGTAACATCTCTGTAACTTGGATGCAGTGCACAAGGAACCTCAGAACCTGCTCTGTGGATTATGCTTTACACACCTGATTGTAAACAAAGCAAGATCTAGTGAGGACTGTGGGATTTCAAGGAATTATTTAATATCATGCAAAGGGCATGAAAGCTATTTCTGTTCCCTCAGCCTTGGGGTACCTTTACAGAATGATCTAAAAATAACAATAATAAAAAAATCTGGATTAAGTGGCTATAAAGTTCTTTTACTCGGTTCATTTTTTCAATCTGTAATAAGATTCCATATGAATGGATGAAAATAATTTAGGCAGATTCTACCAGATCTATTCCAGGAAGCTAATACACTTTTGCACTTGGAACCTACTTGTAAGGAAACAGTAAGCATTTTCACCTTAGATTAAAAAAAAGAGAAAGGATTAGGCTTCTGTGTATTTTGTTGTACTTCTGTAAATAACCAAATGGCTTTTCCTTTACAGATATTTTGGTTTGCTATCTGAGTTCTACTCCCATTAATCCATTTGAAGAGAAAATACGCCACAACCGGCTGCTTGTGTTCATAAAAATGTACACAAGTAAATGCAGCAGTTCATATGCCCCTGTAGGTAATGAGGATAGGTAATATAAACGGTGTATTACAAAGACCACTGTGTTACACTATATTGAATATTTCATCTTTTCTTTTTCAACACACCATTTCAAATGGTGTCTGAAGGTTTCTACGCTGAGGAACAGTCAAGGTAGTTCAGAAGGGAACCCAGGTAACCAAAAAAATGCCTCTAGCATTTGAAAAATTATTAGCATAATGAATTTCCTGTTATGCTTTGCTCAGACTATTAGCTGCACATGAAATCCCAGAACATGAAAAACCAGAACAATTCACATACTTTCACCATTATGCGCTGTAATGTAACAAACTTTTTGAAGTCCTTCAAGTAGGTCGTAAAATATAAATTGTTGCTGTTGATTTTTGTGGCAGAGGTTACATGTACCACAGTGAGGTCAGACTTATATGGGAAACACAGAGAACTCACTGTCATTGTAAGCATTTGCTGGCTAACTTTGAAGTCCTTCATGTGGCAGAGGGCTTTAAACCTCTGAAAAATCAGAAGAGATTCTGGCTTATTACTGACCAGTTCCTTACTTACTCTGGCCCCTGTTTGACTTTTCTATAAACTCCAGAGGGTGATATGTTCTTACCACCCTAGAACACATCCTTTTCTGTTCAGCTCCGAAAAGTCTGCTTTTTACACCATCATCAAAGACTACTTTGAATAAACTAAAAACTGACCTTAATGACCACAGCCATGTCTTCATTCTCCTTTAAAACAGTGTACTTTTGCACTTGTTTGTGCCCTGTCTTGTATGGGCTACTGGGATATTGGCATTATTTTATCCATGTTCTCTGGTTGCTCCACTGGACATGGCGCTTGAGTGTGTGACATCCCATTCCATATGACATTGTCTTTGTCAGTTTGCCATTTTTTATCTACTGACTCTCCAGATGTCTTTGATCATTCTCTGTTACTGACAATTTTTATTATCATTATTTGTTTTGGAGTATCACAAACATGACTATTTTCACAAACCAAAAAGAAGGTCTCTCTTCTCAAGGTTTTGTAGTACAAGCATTTTGTTATTTGCTCCTTGAAAAACAGAAAAACATATTTCATACTCTTAGTTTCCTACTGTATAAATATTTTTTCCTTTAAAAGGCAATCTTCATATTTTTTAGCTGACAAAGAGTATAATCTAATGAAGAGCCACAATGGGCTTGGATAACAGATTTGTTATTATTTTGCTTACATTAAGTTCCAATATATTATTGGTCTACGATTCCATTACATTAATGCTCTTACAGCATAAGTGCTGTAGAGTTTTTATAACTGATCATATACCAAATCTGCTAACTGATCTTCCTTAGGCACTATGGGAGTTGGCATAAAGACCCTGTTCCTTTTCCATGTTCTCTTGGCACAGGCAGAATTGAGAGTACTCTTGGGAAATGGGAATAAGGAAAGGTGCTTTCCCCTCCCACTCCCCATTTTTTCCAGGATGCTGCTAGGTCTTTCTAAGAAATGCACAAATGTAGCATAAAACTACCTCTGAACACCTGCCTCTGACTGCCTGTGCATATTATATTCTCTTAAAATTTTAAACTAATGGTGGGTGTATTAACATTTGTGTGACCCTGTAGAAATAAACAGAAGGAAGATGTGGCTAGAGAGAAAACCCCAACTTTTCAGGCATTCCTCTGCACTGCACTGTAATTAAGACCTTATTCTTTGTACTTTTAAACTGTGCCATCTGTATTTTAGAATAAGCTTGCCTTTGTGTATGATTGATAAAATAGTTTCAGATAGATGAAGAAGTCTAAGCTCAGCTTTGGCTGGATTTGGTTTTGTTTGGAGGCTAGGATGTCAGTTCTTGGCCATGTGAAGAGGCATAGATGCAGGGATAAAATGCATACACATGCTTTGCACATATATGTAGATTTTTTTCTTCTAATTTCCCTGCCATTATTATGACTTGTTTTATCTCATCAGAACGTTTTGGGGACATTTTATGTAGTACCTCACTTCAGGGGTCTTACTGTCCTCTTCTTCAAAGTTCCTGCTTTCTACAGTACTGTGGAGAGAGAAATGCCCTTTAGCCAGATAATTTTGGTGTTTCGCTGTCTGAAGATTCCCCTGAGGCATCAGTATAATTACTTATGAATTAACTGAATAAAACCTCATGGTCTTCTGGGCACCTAATGGCCTCCCTTAATTTATTACTTATGTCGTCAAGGAAATCCTGGCAAGACTGTGGTGAAATTTATGGCTCATGCTTTGAATGCCATCTAGTGGTACGACGATTTACTCTGCTCCAGCAGTGTTAAAGTGAGCAACTTCTCATGCTACTATCTCTGTAATCCTCTAACCAGGAGGCAGGAATACCTGTGATGACGGATTGTTATTATTAGTGGAAGAAGATTAAACGGCGCTGGGACAACTAGGAATAAAGCTTGGCTTGACTGTTCTTTATTCAGTTCTTACAAGGATTCAGGAACCTCTACAAGAATACTAATAGTTACTAAATTTGCCACAATCATTTGCAGAAACCATTATACAGTGAGTTTTCTCTTCTCCCTGTACTTTACAATGCACACACAATGTAAATCTTTTTTACTAATTTGCAAAATGTCATAGTTCACAAAAGTTAGAATGAATCATCAACATGGTTTTATTTACAATGGGCAAACCTCCACATTTGATTGCTCACCTGCAAAAGGCAGATTGTTTGCTCCTTTATCTTTTTTCACTGGCTATCAAGACTGGGAATGAGGACAAAGCAGAGTATGGCATCTCAGGGACTGCTAGTCTTTGCTGCCCTGCTGTTTCTTTTCCATAAAAAAGTGAAACTCAATCTGTAGCAAGTGAGTGCAGCCCTAGCCCCTCTTCAGCTGCTCCATTCTGTGCAGGCTAAAAGCAATTGCGTATTTGTAAAGAGCAATTGTCTGACTTTGTCAAAGGCTACCATACTTGTGGGGTGTGCACTCCATGCCATGCACATCTTTCTAACTAGCAAGCTGAATAGAGATTTCTGACCTCTCCAGGAGCTCTGCTCTGACCTGTCTTACTACCATGATCCTTACTTCAGATATAAGCTCTTTTTCTTGCTCTTTTTTCTTGCCCCTGCTGTCCCATTTACTGTTACTGACTAGGCTGCTCAGTCTTACTCAGATCTTGGCACAGGTACCAAAATGTTCAATGCTGATTCCTGGGTTGCTGTGCTTTTGACTGTTCCCGGCCTTAGTCTGCCCTGAATATGATGTTTCTTTTCTGTACCTGTTGGCTTGCTGACTGATGTAGTGATGCAAGCAGATCTTTCTGCTGCAGAGGAAGTGCAGAGGGTGGCAAATGATGACATCATTGCACAGCTACTGTGACACAGATCATCAGTCTTTTTTTGAGCTTTTGTCCTTTAATACTGAATTATCTTCTCCTTCCACCTTCTGTATATAACCAAGGATGGGGATTGCCTTCTTTACTAGCCATTTACTGTGTAATTCTATGAAGTTATTTACAAAATCTTAAAATGGATTGGGAATTCTGTGTCATGTTCTAGGTCTTCTGAAAGAAAATTACAACAAAAACTAGTATGCACCTGAACTTCAATGCGAAAGGCATAGTTTTACTTTGAACATTTTAACCAGCCTTACCTTGGCTAGACCAAATATAAAGGATGAGCTTCCAGTCTATGGATATTTAGTTTTTGAGCGAGGCTTTGTCTTCATGAGAGAAGTCTTTCAATTACAGATTAAAATCATAGAATCATAGAATGGTTTGGTTGAAAGAGACCTAAAAGATCATCTAGTTCCAAACCCCCTGCCACATAGAACAGAATAGAATAGAATATTTCTCACATGTCCTGTCACTGGACCCCAGCGTGCAGGTCTCGGCCCCTCCCTCTCCGCTTCTCCTCCTCAGGAAGCTGCAGAGAGCAATGAGTCATCCCTCAGCCTCCTTGTCTCCACACTAGACAAACCCAGAGTCCTCAGCCACTCCTCACAAGACATGCCTTCCATGCCCTCCACCACCTTTGTGATCTCCTCTGGACACATTCAAGGGCTTCAAATCCTTCTTCAACTGTGGGGCCCAGCACTGCACAGAGCACTCAAGGTGAGGCCGCACCAGTGCTGGACGCAGCAGTGTAAGTCCCTCTTGTGACTCCTGGCCATGCTGTGTCTGATGCACCTCAGGAGGCAGTTTGCCCTTTGGCTGCCAGGGCATACTGCTGCCTCACACTGAGCTGCTGCCAGCCAGCTCCACAGATCCCTTCCTGCAGGGCTGCTCCACGGCCACTCTTCACCCAATTTATACTTGTGCCCAGCATTTCTCACCCCAGCTGCATTTGGATTTGTTAAATTTCATGTCTTTAATGATTGCCCAGTGCCCCAGTCTATCTAGATCTCTGCAAGGTATCTTGTCCCTTGAGAGAGTCAACAGAACTTCCCAGAGAATGATTCTGTGTACTTCTTTTTTCCTGAAATTAATCATCCTTTCCTGTCTGTGATCTATCTACCAAAATCTTACCAGACCAAAATCAGAGATTATAGTAACAGTGGAGAATCTTACTGATTCTAATCGATCCAAACTATATATCCTTGTTCAAAAATGCTACCTTATTTCAGGTATACCATATGAGTCCATATATACCACATAAGCTCATGTCTAACATAAATCAATTGGGCAAATTAGATCTATTCTAAGTAAATGCTATTAGAAAGTTATTTTAAAGAAATCTGCTTCCAGAATTACTAATATCATTTACTGGCATTTACCATTCAGTCGTCTTCTGCACCTCTGACGTTGGTGTTGCCTTTGGATTTCTTTCAAGGTGTATAAAAGCCTTTGATTTAGTATTATAATGGGAAATAATGGATACTTAAGGAAAAAGAAACTTGAAGGTAAATTAGTGTGCAGCAGATCCTGATTCTGGAGGCAGTGGTAACTGATGGTGTGTGTCAGAAGAAACTCATCCTGTGAAGAAAACAACTGCTTTTATAGGCCATGGCTCAAGGACTTTGCCATGTAAATCAGTAAGTTAATTACTCTTCTAACCACTCACTCAAGTTGCTGGAGAGGCAAGAAGAACAATAGGCACTTTGCTGCTTCTAGGATCTTCTATGCCAGCTGATTTAACACCACAGTAGAAAAAGGGGAGTGTCTTTTCCAAATGGATTATGAAAAACAAACCTCATGATTCTTTTTCTAGGCAGCTGCTGAATGAAGAGCCCAAGGAGACTCCTGAGAAACAACATTCTTCATTTAGAAATGGTATTTGTTTGAAAGTAATTTTTATGTGCCCATTTCAGATAAAGCAATATGTGGGAGAGTGACCTGGAACAATCAGTCCTGCCTGAAAGTGGCATAGTTAGCAAAACACGCTTTCACTGACTTTGCCTTACTAGGGAGGAAAAACATAGGAACAGAAATGGCCTAATTTACTGTTTTGTGGCTGATACTGCATTATAACATACCCTCTGCAAAGTGAGTAACTACTGTACTACCTGTAGTAAGGTATTGAGCACATGCTGCCCTTCAGAAGACTGAGTAATGAAATATCAGGAGGTATAACAGCAGTTCAGGCAAGACCAGCTGCAGGCATTAGAAATGGCTTCAGATGTTACGAACCAATTCCACACAAAAGAAACCACATGGCTTCTCTGGCCATGAGTTTAAACCCTAAATTCATTATGATTAGGCCTGAAGAGTGGTTATTGCCTTATTTAAAGCCAGCCTTCACAGGATGGATTGTGGTGGTAGGCTGGCTTCAAGGATTGTGTCTTCTGGCTAGCTTTCCGCTAGATGGTAGTGGTCCTGTCCATGCATCCAGCACTTGAGGAAGACAAAAAAACCCCTAATTCTTCATTAAAGCAAGCTGTTTAAAGCAAGCTGATGCCATGGAGGGACATCCCAGAAAAGACCTTTATGGAGGAACTTTTCTAAGTGTTGTTCCCAATAAGCCGGAAATCCTGACTAACCAGCAACCAAATTCTCATCAAGGCTAATAATTCAACATTAACTGAATAACTTCACAGTGTTCTTTTACATGGTATGTCTCTGCCTGTTAAGAAATAGACAGGATAATCCCACAAATGTGCAGATTGTGGCTAACTTTGTAGGTGTCTGAATAACTTCAAATCCCAGTTACAGTTCAGCTGCTCAAATTTCCTCCATGAATTTATAGCTTACACTCTTGTAGAAGGTAAAATGAAAGCTCACACTGTTAATGAGTTTTCTTTGTGATTATGACCAAATTATTAACCTTGTATAAGGCTTGTCTAAAGGGCATCAAACATACCTGGGTTGAAGAATCTCATGAAGTGAATACTCTGTGGTCAGAGAGCCCTCTTATGTTCAAACACCCATGCAAACTAACAAAGTGCCTGATTTCATGTCTGTCTTGTGCATTTTTATAAGGAGGCAAACAATCTTTTGCCTTTATGGCTGTCATTTACTTGTGTGGGAATATAAAGATGTGTAGTCTCCATCTGAGGTTTTAAAAACCAGGCTGAATAATGTCCTGAGGTGACATTGTCTGGCCTTATAGGCAGGAATTTGTCCTAGAAACCTCTTGAGACCCCTTCCAAGTTTATGCTTTGATACAGGGATTCTAAGGTTTCACTTTCACATCACTGAATTATCACCAGGGTCAACCTTTTGACTAAGTGCCAGATGCCCACCTGACTGCTCTCTTACTCCTCTTCCTCAGCTGGACAGGGGCAGAAAATAAGATGAACAGCTTGTAAGTGAAGATAAGGACAGGGAGATCTCTTACCAATTACTGTCATGAGCAAAACAGAATTGACTTGGGGAAAATGGGTTTAATTTATTACCACTTAAAAATAGAGTAGGATGTTGAGAAACAAAGACAAAACCTAAAACACATCCTCCCACCTCATTCTTCCCAGGTTTAACTATTCTCCTTCACTCCTAACTCTTCTACCTCCTTCTGCCGGAGAATCTGCCCTCCAGCTGCTGGAGTATTTCTTCCTCTACTTCTTCACTGACATTGTTGTCTGCAGGGCTGTTTCTCAGATTTTTCTCAGTACTCCAACAGCTGCTGTGCAGCGTTTTTTCTCTTTCTTGAATATGTTATTATGGAACCACAACCATCTCAGTTGAGGGACTCCACTATGCTGTGCAGTGGGTCCATTGGAGCTGGATGGAACCGCTTGTGTGTGGGCCTCTTCCCACAGAGGCCACCTCTGCAGCCCCCACTCAGCAGCATTTGGGTGCCTATACCCAGTACAAGTTCTGCCCAACAGAATTCTAAACTTGATTGCTGCAAGGCCAGAAGGATACACAGGAAAGAACAAAAAGAGGGTAAGCTTCTTAAATTTTATGTTGAACTGGGATCCTGGTCCTGACATTCATGCTGATACCAAGCTGAGTAGCGTTATTCTTCCTTTCAAAGCTTTGAAGCAGTAGATGAAACAATTACTTTAGAAGTAATACTGAAAAGGTCAAAATTGTTTGAGCCAGCTCTCTGCCACTCTTTACACCTTCTACAAAAGAGCTGAAGCATTGCTAACAATTAGTATGCAGTAAATATTGCCTTCTTGTTTTTCTGTACAACTCTTTGAAGACAGCAGTTTAAATAAAATACTTTTAATTAGTTTCTAATGATATATTAATTATTTTTGATGATACAGGCAGAAGAGAAGTACAACATAATTAGGCTTAAATTTTAATCGGTAAACTCAGTAACATAGTCTGTGCAAACACATGACTATAAATATGCAAGGAATGATATAGAACTTGGCTATAAGCATCAGTTGGGTTAACAGACTGGAAGATATAAATAAGCAACTATTCAAAATAGTATTTCAGGTATGCTCTTCCAACAATGAAGCAAGATGATAGGAATCCAGACCCTGCCAAAACAGCATGACCATGACATAAAATGCATGCACAAGCAAATTAAGAATTCATTGTGATCATTCAGTGCTAGCAGCAATGGAAACATCAGTGAACTTGGCATTGCAAATATGGAATACTATCAGATAGTAAAGAACAAGCTTTTCTGTAGAAGTATTAATAGGGAAGGAATGGCTTATTCTTATTAATCTTCTCTTTACAAACGCTGTGTCTTACGTCCCTGGGGCCCTGCTGTATCAGTCCCTGGCAATCTGTGCTTTTCTGTAATGTGGTGGGTTTGAAAACAAGCATATATTAGAGCAGTAATATATTTTACATATTGTGTTAGCTGAGGAACATTTTTTGTGTCCTAGAAAATAGAAGAAAGTCCATGTTGCAGTCAATTTGTATGTAATATATACAACGAGCTATTCATAGATGTGTAAAATTTAATAATCAGATATTCAGGATCACCTACGAACATGTAATGTGGGATGCACTGTCCTCCAAAATCAATTTTTATTTTCAAAATACAGAAACATATTTTACTTCATCAGCAACTGCTTTACATTGTACAATCATCTGTGATTTAAAAAAAAAAAAAAAAAAGCCTTGCAAATGCCAAGAAGTCTTTATGGGAGCAACTAACTACTATATGCCCTGTGGTTTAACCCACATTGTCAGGAGGAACTGTAGTGAGACACATCATTTGCCTGGAACACCAGAAGCACATGTTTAAAAACTGTGATGCACCATGTAGCAAAGTACGAATCCAGGCAAGGAGGCCAGCTTGGGACTGTGAGGAGCACAGAAGTGCTGTGTGAGCAGATAATGAGGAGGAACACCCATGGTGCTTAGACCACACTCCATTTGCCTTCAAGGCAGAATGTTACATTGGAGGATAAGACATGTGCAAGCAGCATTTGCACTTCAATTCCATCAAAGCTGTTTACATTTTCATGGCCCAGTCTGATCCTGTCTTTCTGTCCCTGTTTGACAAGCCCAGCTCCTACAGAAATGTCTCCTGATTAGAGCATTTTTACTATATCTTCTTTCCATTTTTCAGTTTATATGCTTTTCCCCTCCACTTTTCGTCCTTTTGTTTCTCATCTCTGACGCACCTCCTATAGCTTATTTTGGTTTTCTACCTTTCATCTCTATTACATACGTACTTTGCAGTTCTTACCACCCCAACGACAAACAGATCAGTTTGTTTCCCCTCCTCCCGTTTCTTTTGCCCTTGCCTTGTATTCTCTTCTCCCCTACACTGGAAATTGAGCTTCTTTTCAGCCAGCTGAGTGTTAGCATAACCAAGTAACTTGAACTCAACAGTGGGGTAGCAAGAAATTAGACTGTTAGCTAAACAGAATGATGAAGAACAGTAAGTATTGCTATACTCTTAAAGGCCATGTCAGACTTACACTGTAACAATATGAAATGCAGTAGTACCTGGACTTGAAAAATGCTGCAAATCACTATTTACCTCATCCAGTTTCTCAAATTACTTTAGGGGCTGAGGAATTCTTTTTTGAAGGCAAGCTCAGTTCTTTAATTTCTTTATTAAGGGACTTCCTGTCCCATGCAGTTCTCATTTACACTTTTTTATATTTTCAGGAAAGAATAAAAGGCCATCAAATGATGCACACACAACCACGTGAGTCACATGTAACCACACTAAAAGCAAACTCCCAGAAAAGGGGCAAACTTTCCAGATCTTCCTGTTGTTCATCCTGATTTTCTGATAATTGCAGAAAATAATGCTTTATTAGAGTGAATTCATTATCTCTGCAGCAAGAAATGCTCCCTTTGTTCAAGGGGATGTGATAAGCATGAAACCAATTAGGCCGTTTAGTGTTCCAGTCTGACTTTGAACTGGAACAAATCCTTCTGCAGGCTCAGCAGTGCTCAGATTCAGTGACTGGTGTAAAAGCTTGAGGGAATCATTCCCACCCTCTGAGTACAGAAAGGAAACGAAAGGAAGTCACAGCAGGCTGCATGTGGCATGCTTCAGTCTGTATTTTCACTGAGTGAGTATTTGAATCTACAAGATACGTGATGAGCTGGTTATTTCCTTGATCAGTTGCAGGGAGCTGCTGAAATCCTTTTGCTTATGGCATCTTCAGTGTGGTCACTGAAGACATTTCTTCTGATTACCTATAGCATCCCATCACCATCCCATTTCTTCATGGCTGATGATAGGTCATGTTCTCCAGATGACTATATTATCTGCATTTAAGCTACATCTTATCCAGGAATGGCAATCCTTTGTACAAACTGTATTAGAAAATCTCTAGATTTTCAGATTATCCAAAACTTGGAATCTTGCTGTATACTACAGAGGACATTATTTTAGTATTACACAATATTAGAAATTGGGTTTGCTATACAAGAATGACGGCTTTAACGTAGAAACAGAATTAAAGGTTAAGCATTGGAGATCTCAGTCATGAATGTGGCTGTAATATCCAGACATCAGAAGATGAACAGGAGTACCTGTAAAAAAATTGGACCTGAGTTTTTTAAAATTAAGGTACACAGTGATGAGTTTAATAAACTTCATAAGAGTAGTCAGTAGTTTTCTCCATCAAAGCTTCCTATTGACAGCTTGTCTACATAAACTCTTCCTCTCGTGTGGAAGACACTCCCTGTTAAAATATTTATCTTAATTGGAATCCGTGTCACTTTAATGAGGTCTTGACTGATTGCCTCCCTGAAATGGTCTGGAGTTCTGGCTGGAGGAATCCTCTCAGCCTATGTTTGGATTGCCTAAGTCAGTGCTTAGTATGTTCCTGGGTATATTTCCATGGTGTATAGAGGTCTAACAACCCTCTGGGCAACAGAACTGAGACTCTTGGCAATGATTCCCTCCAAAACTTGCATTCAGAAAGCGCACGAGGGGAAAAGAAGAGATGATAGTTACAGACAAACATGGTTTCTGTTGTGTTTGAACAGCCTGGGGCTTAAACAACAGCAGCAGCCTGAGTGATACCTGAGTCCCTTGTAATTTGCCAGTCAGCATGGCCAGTCTGCCTTTGGGATAAAAGGTGCTTCAGTATTCAGAACAACTGCCTTTTGCAAGAATATCAGGGTATATATAGTGAAATAGGCATAGCACCAGCTCCCTGGCAATGAAGGTTTTGGCACATCATTGTTTTATTACCCCAAAGCTCCTCTAATGTGGTAGGAAAGAGTGCAGTACCTTGGCGACAAAAGTCTCTTCTGTGCTTAAGCATGGGTCTATTCAATCCCATTTTACTACGGAAGGTGCCAGTTTATCCCTTAGGCAGCGTTCTTTGAAAAAGATATGCTTTTCTCCACAGGAAGCTCACCTAGTACATGTCCATGGATCTTCACAGCCTCTATTTTTCTGCTGATTGGTGGCACAAGGTACAAATCCAAATTGTCACAGCATGGCTTAAAGTCCTGGAGTTAGATTGTTACATCTTGCCACTCAATTATCTTTAGTATTAAAATATATTTAAATTCTACTGAGGAAGCTGAGCATAAGCAAAATAAAACAGGATCATCTGGTTCTTCTTTGCGTACGGGTAGCTTGTCAAAATCTTGAGAGAGACTTTGTAAAACCACATCACACAAAATTAGGTTCAATAAACAGTAGCTAAAGGCAGAAATCTTTCTTGCTTTGATAGAAGTATGCAGATTTTTCAATTTCTCATTTTAGCTCTACAGTTTACAATAAGCACCCCAAAAGCTTTGTTTTATATTTTGAAGAAAGTGCACTTAATACCACATTTTCCTTATTAAAAAATCATGAAGTGAGAGAACCTTATGATTTCCTTAATTATTAAGTGTGTGCTTCCAGTGCTGCAATCTTCTAGGGTCTTGTTAAATGAGCAAACAAAAAGAAAAATGTATTTTCTCTCTGTGCCACCTCAGTTCAGAGGTCCTCAAGGCCATAGAAATACCAATAAATTTAATCAGCTGTTCAAATGTACTTTGGGGTCTTTTAAGAGTGGGTGGGGTTTTTCTTGCTGTTGGGGTTTTTTTGTTTGTTTGTTTTGTTTTTCTGTCATCACTGCGTTACAGATCTGAATATTTACCTTAATTTAACATTTCTCATATTTAAGTGGTCTTGACTGGCATGTACTTTAAGGGCTCTCTAAGTGTACTGCATACAGTATAATGTCAATATATGAATAAATTAATGTTTACAATGTTTTTGACCTTGGATTGTTACTATGCAGTGGATGCACATACATCTTACATGTGTGATGTGTAGTAGTAACACAGAATCCAGAGTAATTGTTAGGATAGCATCCACCTGTGTGTTTTAAGCAAAACCTTCACTAGTGAAGTGAGAAATGTGATTTCATGCAGATTTGTAACACACAAACTTCAGCCTCTGAATGCTGCAAAATGCTATGTGGAAATGACTTGTTCCGTTGCTTTCTTTGGTCCTCTTTTTGGGTGGAGGAGACGCAGACAAGTACAGCTCTCAGTAGCATGTTGAACACCTGGAAAAATTCTCTGGAAGGACTGCAGGTATCTGGGGTCAATGATAAACAGACAAGTGAGTGCATGTCAAACCACAACGGTGCAGTGCTGCTGCAGGAGTTGTACCTTATTTTTCCTGTAAACACACTGGACAATAACTGTTGAACAGTACTCCTGGTAGGATTTTTTTCTTTAATGGAAGATGCATTCAGGGTTGTAAATTTAGCCCAGAGAGTATGTGCTGTTGCTTTCTGTTTTCATTTCAGACTTCTTGCATTAGACCTTACTGCTTTTCTCTGCTCTCCAGGAGGCTTGTCTTCACATGAGGAGGATGATGAAAAGGTTGCTCTGTAGCTTTAATTTATCACTTATCCCCTGGACGCCCACATGGATAAAATACAGGAATTGCATTTCTACACATTGGTAAGCAAGAGTGATAATGGCTAAAATAGGTTATCATGCTTTTTACTACATATTCAGCTACTGTCAGCAAATGTTTATGAGCAAAACTGTATAAAAATTAGTGAGAAACCAGATATGCTAACCCATTTCCTTTGGGCAGCTAGTTTCATTGCTGATGTGTCAGAATATGGATGCAGGCCACTTCATATACAAAATCCTTGTGGTGCTCAGTGTGTTGTTTGTATGACCTCACTGAAGAGACTTGATTTCAGCTAAACCTGATCATTTTAATGAAAGCGTACTGAATCATAATGGTTGCAGTGAATTGTGCTGGGTACCTCATCAAAAAAGCAATGGACAAAAAATGCCTTTATGTCCTGGTCCTGTACTTACATGCCCGAGTTAAATATGCCTGTAAGTGTTTGTGTGATGAGAGCTTATGTCAGCAAGTTTTCCTTTGGAGTGCTTGACCTGCGTTTTCCCTTGTAGAGGAAAGTAAAAAGGAGCTCAGTTTCCTGATAGATTTGGGAAAAAAGTTAGTATCTTATGTTTCTCAGAAGTTGTGAGCTGGGCTGATACATGAAATGCTGAGGCAGGCCTGGTCTTATATAGCATGGAACTCAAATAATAGTTGTTTTGCTTTCCTGAGCTCCTCAGGGCTCATACTAGTCTATGGTATAGAACCCA
Organism: Nestor notabilis; assembly: GCF_000696875.1. NCBI lineage: Eukaryota > Metazoa > Chordata > Aves > Psittaciformes > Psittacidae > Nestor > Nestor notabilis. The sequence goes on along the minus strand of NW_009922167.1, from coordinate 1,295 downwards.
TCCCATCTTTCCCTACTCCCCTGGGTAATTTTCTCACTTCTTCAGTCCAGGACCCCCTCCTAGGTTTTTATCTCAAACAGCACATTCTGCTACTGCTGCTGAATCAGCTAGTTGTTTGTTGTCTCCTAATCAGCTGCTTCCTGATTAGGAGACAAGTTGCTATGTTAATGGCTCTGTGCTCCAAACAGTGGCATCAGCTGAACTTGAGTGTATATTTTATATATGCTTTGTGGACCAATCAGCTAGTGTGCAGTGGCGTGAAATGGATCTTCAAGATCTTCAAAAATAGACTACATAAAATAGTTCCCTTGGACTGCTTATAACCAAGACCAGTCTTGATTTAAACTGCTCAGAAGTAGGATTGTAATGTAGTTGTGTGAGCCATTTTAGAATTATAATGAAAGGTTTTAAGTTCACTGAGCCCTCCCTCTCACTTGATTAATCAGTGATTTATACATATATAATGACTTTAAATGACTGAGGGAGTAATTAATGTCATGATGTGCATGATATATGAATCTAAAGAGAGGGAAGAGGGAACCATCTGGTCTCTAGAAAACTGTCCACTGTCAGAAGGATTCAAGAGTTCTGTTTGAAAAATGTGTTCAGAAAAACCAAGAATAAATTTATCTGAATTTCTTGTGCTGTCTGGATGACATTCTCATTGGGTATGTATTGACCAAGAAACAAGGTTATGAACTTGAATTTTTAAGTTTTTGCAATGCTTCATATTCTCTAAGTTGTTCAGAAGTCTGTATTTTATGAATATATATATATTACAATGCTTTTTGTTCTGATCTTCACAGTGCTCCTGGAACGCTGGTTTTAAAGCTACAGGATGGATACAGAACACACTAAACAAGTTAAACACTACCTGCACCAAACGAGAAAATGGGAGTGGTATTTTCTGGGAGTAGGAAGGTTTTACTTAGGACAGGGATTTAAAAGCAGAGGTATCATTCTTTGTGCCACTTAGGTACATACCTAGTTCGTCAAGTAAGAAATCTGCTTGTGCCCATCTCTTATGCAATGTGAGCAAGTGAACAATCTTAAAAACATTTATGCATATTCTTAAATTTGCACATGTAAACTTTGTATGATTAACAGGACATCTCATGCATGTAAACTCAAGCAAATGCAGAGGCACTGTGGGATCAGGGTTTAACTTTCTGCCCAAGAGGGAAAAATCATAGGAGTGTACAGCAATTAAAATACTAAGGTGGACTGCTGTGTGCTCCAGAAAAACCATAGACAGCAACTGCAAAAGCAGTTGAAAGTTCTTCTACTTTTTTCTT
>NW_009922166.1:15869-42270 GCF_000696875.1 Nestor notabilis | reverse complement strand
GTCTGGTCCCGGCTGGCGTTCGGGGGGCGAAGGCAGCGTGCAGCGGGAGCAGCGCGTTCGCCCCGCATCACTGCACCTACAGCTGTGTGGCCGTGATGACTTATCAAAATGAAGTAAGGAGCATTTGCTGCAAAACTCATGCATCAAAATCGGTAGCACATAAGGGCCGTGGTCAGAATGATACTTAGCAGAGCTGGGAAATACGGTGTTACACAGTCAAAGGCATCTGATATAAAAGCTTATAGGCACAGCTGTACTTCAGCAATGCCTGACTAATGTGACAGCTGATTGGTACAGAGTATCATTGAGGTCAGGCATTTGGCAATAGTAAAAACAGTCATTAGATCTTTATACACATTACAGGAACGGGTAGACTTGTATTACAGTAATTTAAAACCAGAAGGGATATAAGCCTTTATACTGGCTACTAGGAGTTATGTGCTCAGTTGAAGTACATGTTTGGTCTGTGCCTGGTTCTGGAGGGGAGGAAGAAGCAGAAACTAAATGGAGAAGAAAATGGTACTTGGAACGAGTGTCATAACATCTCATGATCAGTCATGATTGTGCTGACGGCAAGACAATGTTTCCTTGGTTCACTTCTGCAGTGAACACATGCTGTGCTGGGTGTTATCAATCCCTGCTATTTCTGATAGGGCTACTTTGCAACAAGGGCACAGCTTCCTGCATCTCCCAGTGCGTCTACTAATTTTCAGAAATATTCCTACCTTGAATGGTTAATACACTAGAATGAACAATATCACAAATGAAGGCCTGGGCATGAGAGACAAGTAGAAGACTACTTATTGACTTAGTAACTCCTACCAGCTATACACACTGTAAGGTATAAAGTGGAAGCTGTTCTTGTCTCACTGAATTCAGTATTCAACAACATTTGTAATTCATGCAGAAAGACATGTCAAAAAGATCTGTGCATGAAGACAAGAGTCTGGTAAAGCAGATACACAACCTATTGACAGGAGTTCAGAAACATGATGGGAGTGGTTTGGCATTACATGAAACAAGGAGGACACATCTTCCTCCTAAAATACAACACAGGAAGAAGATGCAACGAATTACACCGGGAAGCTAAGGCTAAACCTAGACTTGCCTTTTTCAAGGCAGCTGCCACACCTTGTATGCTTACAATTAGTGGAAAGGTGTTGACATCCACTAGACCCAAAGGCCTGCCCCAAAGACAGGTGCTTAGTCACCACACAAGTGTTGACTTGAAATGACCTCCTAGTGAAACAAACTACAGGCTGTGCAAGTATGACTGGATAAAAGTGATTGCAACATTGATCCTGGTATAGGAATTAAATATTACAAAACGCAGCAAAAGGTCTTATGGAAGGGTAAAATGTATTTAAAGAAAACTTATTTCAGTCACAGTCATTCTCTCATACCCCTGTACTCAAAAGCCTCAAAATGCGCTTTTTCAAAGGCCAGGATCATTTGTGCTATGACACAAGATTCAAGGAATGACAGCTGTCAAGTCCTAACTACATCTCATGGGTTCCCCTGGGTAGCATCAAAGCAGGTTTTGGATAGATTTTCTATGTCTTTTAGGAATGAGTTGTTATGATACAATGTTTTATATTTTTTTTCATTGCAGTCTTTTGTTTCAGCTTCTGTAAACCTTGAGCAAGTTCACTGCCTATTGTCTTTGTTCCCTCCTTTCAAAGTAATCTGTCTTTCTTCCAGCTTAGCTAACAGAAAGAAGAATGTCTTGTGTGACCTTCATCTTCCTGTATCAGAAGGCAGGTCTTCTACTGATACACATTTCTGCTGTAGGGCTCCCGAAGCACAGGCCTCTTGGTCTTGATGTAAGCCCTGCATTTTTCAGTGTTTGCCAGTTTGATTGCTTTTATTTGTGTCCTTGATTATCACATGTCTTTTTTGTAAGCATTGACTTACTGATCCTACTCGAGATATCACACAGAGACATTTCAATACTCAATTCAAACCAATCTTAATATTTCTTTTACAAAGAAGTCTCTCTGCTGTTCTGGAAGCTGGAAATACCTTCACACTTCAATAGAAGATTTTCCATGTTATGCTTCTCCAGGGAAAGCCTTCTAAGTGTGTAATTGCTATTCCTCCTGCTCTGCCAGTCCAGGCTCTTTAGGTAACTGTCATGCAGGTGATAAATCAAGTAGTGTAAGTTATTTCTTTTGTTGTCTCCTTTTGAGAGATCAGGACCATTCGCATTCAAAACTAAAGTAAATTAAGCTCTTCTCCTTTGTAAGGTTGTTTAAATATGCACAGCAAATTTGTTTTCACACTGAGTGCCTGTTACCACTTACACCAGCAAACACCAGGAACCTTGACACACTGAAGAGTCCCTTAACATTGCTTTACAGTTGATATCCTGCTATTAATCCTGTCAATGTAACTATATCTAAGTGCTGTTTTGACAGAAAGGCAATCCAGCTTTTTCTCCACAAAGAATGACTTGACAGCAGGGCAGCAATTCAGGAACATGACCATGTGTAGCCACATGACAGAATTCTTTCTGCTAGTCATCTTCCAAGGCAAATTCAGGAAATAACAGAACCAACTACAGGTCTGAACTACCAGTAAAATGCCAGCAAGCTTATTATTACACAAAGTACATGCTATATAGTGCTTCCTCCACGTGTTTTGTATCCAAAGCTGGCTAGAAATGAAAAAGGAAGTTACTACAGTTGAAACTACTGATGAAATCAGTACTACACCTTTTTCACCTACATATGAAGTGAAAAACAATCATTATCCATAGTCCAGAGGCCAGTTTGTTACCACTATAGAGAGTTCTTTAATATGCATAAACAGTCTTCTAAAATAATACTCTTCTTTCAAAGAAGCCTATCACAAATAAACTACTTCTAAACACCTGAACACAATATCAGTAGTTGATAGTTGCTGGATTTCAGCTAACTGTTTAAGACTCTTGTTTAAGACTCCTGGAGGGCTCGCATTGGCACCTTGACAAAACCCATGAATTGGGTACGAGTTTGCACACTGATTATTTAAAAGAAACAATCTTTTGCAGAAATCGTATTTGCCATCTTTTTTAAAACCATCTTTTATTTCGTTGAATAGAGTTCTCTGTTTGCTTCTGATCCTTGCCATTTAAGTAGTGTTTGTATTGGCTCGAGTATACCCCAACATGATTGTGCTGAGCTGGACACACTAGTAGAAAACCAGCAAGTTTCAAAGAAAGATGAGAAGAGAACGCAAGCTTTGGCACAGATCTATGGTGTGGGCAGAAGCCCATATCAGCACTTTTCCCACTGTTACTGTGTTTCATTCAGGAATTTATGAAGTTCAGAATATGTTAACACAATCATCACCAGTCCTATCTTTCAGAAATGTGCTATCTTTTCTTCACCACCTCACAAGACTTTACCAGCCATCACAGTTTTTGCATTTGAATTTGCACCAATACAAATTATCCCTGAGACCCAGACCTTAATGAAAATGAGAACAGTGAAATACAGCTTGCAGAAGGCTTTTAAACAAGAAAGAAGGTAAAAGATTTAATAAGATGTTTGTTTTTATGTGTACAAAAATAATATTTGGGTTGATTTGCAGTGATTTCTTTTCATCATCTTCCTTGTTACTGAGTGTATAGACAGCATCTGCTGCCCATTTCATTTTTTCCTGGACATGTCAATATGACATCTCATCTTGAATTCCTCAGAATTCTCTGTGTCTTTGGAAAATACTATAAACCAGACCTGTGACTTTTCTTTCCTTCCAACCCCCAACCATCACAGACCAGCCCAAGCGTCCAGCTTTAAGTAAGTTATGTTCATATGCACAATTTTTGAACTCTTGCCCAAGGCCAGGAAGGAATCAATGGGTGAGAAGTCCAGCCTATCCAGGAACCTATCCATAAGCCTATGCATTGATAAAAACTAACATATACAGAGATGTAAGGAACTTAGGAAAACTGGAGTGATACATTTTGTTTTAGTTTGCCACAAGTAGTCCAATTCCATAAAGTTCAAATTCAAAACAGCCCACTTGTTCAGTTTTAAGCTTCATAAGAGAATATACATTTTTTTGAAGAAGCTGGGATTCCCCTCCCTTGCCCCCAGTAATTCTACCTGTACCACAAGGATTTCCAGTATTCCTTGACAACAGATCTACCCTTCTAAGTTTTCCTGCATCAGTAGGAATCCTGGCCATTGTTTAAGCATGACTTTCTGTTGAAGAAGCAGCACCAGAGTCATGCAACACCAATATGATCTTTCTTCACTGTCTACAGATCACGGTAATTGCTTAGGATTTTTTGAACAACAATGCTAGCTCTTAAAACTCGACTCAGGAGGCAAAAAGCAAGTTTAATCTCTTCCTTCTCAAGAATGGTTTAAGGCCCAGTTGAAGTCAGTCATACCTGTACAATCTGTATTGGCTTTAGTACAGTTGTGACTGACCTGTAATAATGCTTACACCTGGCAGCTGACCTGTTCACCTGTCCACCAGTTTATGACTGGTGGACAGTCATGAACATGTGTTTTCCTTAAGAGCTGAGTGTGCATTGGAAGGAGGCTTTTTTTGTCCTTTTTTTTTATTTTATTTTAAATAGCAGCACAGGGTTATGTAATAGGATTTCTTCAGAGTAAAACTTTAAATATAGAAGATTCCATAAATATAGCAGAGATTCAGTTCAATTTATAGCCCAGTTTTGTTAAATTAGCCAGAGAAGGCTAGAGGAGACAGAGGAGGGTTCCACTTCTGGACTGCCTGAAGAAGGTGTTGACTCTTACCTTTAGCAAAGATGATATATTTTTTTAAACCACTGTTGGACAGGTTAGCAGATGTTCTAAAAAGTCACTGCACTTGCTAAACAACACTTGTTAATGCTCCAGCTGTACTTGCATGTAAGCACAGCAGCACAGTCCCAGAACACAATCTGACAGGCATTTGAAGCAGGGCTGCAAAAATACTTTCCCTTCTATTCTTTTCTCCCTACTTCCTCAGTACTTCATGTTCATTTCCCTATTGTTCCTCACACTGCTGCTCAGTGGCATTAGGACAGTAAACAATACTAGAAATAGGTTCCTCAGTATCTTTCACGCTAAATTTGCTTACAGTGCATAGCAGGGCCAGAAAAAAGGGAAGACGACAGTTGTCTAGTGGGAGTGTGGAAGTGCAGCATTACCGTAACATCAACCTAGAAGAGCAGAGCCTAGCCACTTGCTGAGGTAGGATAGCCACGATTGACAGATCCTGGCATAGTCATCTCTCCTATCTGCAAACCTTTAATCTATATAATAGAGATCATATGACTCCTTGGCTCATGTTTTGCTAAAGCAAATCAATTCATTCTCGTAAAACATCCATGAGCTTCACAGTAAATGATGAAGATCTAATAACTAATAAGCTGAATTGCTTAAAGAGAATCTTTTTCAACTCTGGGAGTGAAAAATTCTTAGTATGAATGCTGGGACTTAAGGCACAGGGAGTTTTACTCAAGGGGGTTGGTGTTCTGGGTTGGACCACTGAAGAATTTTAAAATTGAAGCTAGGCAAAATATGGAATTAAAAATAATAATTAAAGACAGTTCAGGAAGATGGAAAGGGGAGATGCAATTTTGTGTAGGATGAGTATATGAGGAAAAGAGTTGAAAATACAATCTGTGTTATGATGAAAACTGAGTAGGTTGAACCCTCAGGGACAACTTATGTCTTGCACAAGTTCCCATAAATTACAGCAACTTCCCAGCACATTGCGTGAGTGGTAGAACCTGACATTTTTTTGCTGTGCAGAGCAAGCGTCTGCACCTTCTGAGGCAGAGAGCTAACAAGGGGATTTTGATCTGCAGACAGGGTACTATTCAGGTGGAGACAAGATTTGGAGAAAAAGTAGAATTCAGCATGCTGGTATTGTAAGGCTAACATGTCTTAAAAGACTGTCAGAGTGGCAAGGACACAGTGGCATACTTGTCAAAGAAAGCAAAAGAAATTTTGTTTGTCATGTGGCATGAGTCAAACAGCAGCATTTCAGGATTCTAGCCCACATAAAATGAAAAGGTAAGGACACCACTATTCTTCTGCTTAATAAGCAGTTCAATCCAGTGTCACACCTGTTTGGTATCCCAGCTGGGCCGACTGTCAGGTAAATTGCTGAGAAATACAGGGATTAAGAAATTCACTAGCTCAGAATTACTTCTGAAAAGACACAACACTGCTACTACTAGATCCAGCTGATCACTGTCAAGAGTGAACCCATTTATAGAAACACAAGTGTGTTCAAAAGAACTGAAACTGCTTCTAGATTGTTCCAACACAGAAGGATGGAAAAACATCTGACTGTATTTGTTGAGACTTTAGTCAATAAACAATCTGAGAGTTCCTCTTTAGTGGGTGCATTTAAAAAAGAGCTGAGGAAAGTTCAACTGAGTTTAGGGAATATGGAAAATTTTTTTTCCCCTCATTTTATAATTATGGCTTTTTGGATCTGAAACGTATTCAATCCCACCAAAAAATGCATCTGTAAAGTGAACGGTCTTCTGGATGTGGAGCTGTACATAGACCCCCCATTTATTTTCTATCTTTTAAATGTGGATTATTCCATTAAAAATTAGATGTGAGTAGGAAAACTGATTACAGCTAAGAACCAAATAAGAAAGACCCACTCAGATCTGAGTTTCGACTGTCAGTGCATGTAAGAATAAAGGCCTCATCTGTTGTTTGGCTGATACCACTTTCCAAAGAAAGAGATAGGTAGCCTACAAATGCATCTCAGTTGTGTGCAGACGCTTACTATCCCATCCATTGGGCACATTAAGTTAGAAAGTATTGCTTGATCATTTCTGTAAGGATGTAGTTCCTTTCTAGGCTGAGGGACACAAGCAGTTGGGAATGGTTAATCATAGGAAAATGCTTTAATCAGCAGCATCGTGAGTAGCGTTGTGTCAGGCTGTGTCAAACGCGTCAGTGCAAAAATATAATTACAGGAAAATTAAGGTTCGAAGGGACTTTTGAAGGCCATTATTCTAATCCTTTTGTTCAAATCATAGCTAGGATCAAACTTAAACCAGTTTTTCTGATAGTTCTATTAAGCAAATATTATAAGGAAAATATAAAATGACAATTCTACTGAAATTCCACCATTTTGTTTAACCCATTTCTGGGATTAACACTGAGTGAAGAGCATTTTGAACAGGGGGCAGCGAACTAACCTGTTAATCTTTAAACTAAAAAATGATAATTTAGTGTCATTTGAGTGTTAGAAAAGGGAAACTTGCCAATCACTGGCTGGACATAGTACTTTGAGAAAATGGATTCAGTGGAACTTTTTTTTTTTTTTAGTATGCTGTAAACACCTTGAGATGATGAAAATAATGCTACCACGCTACATTGCCAGTATGGTGCTAGACTAACACTATTAAGAGTTTCTTCATAGTATGGTAAAAGTAATTTGGCAGCTGGAAGGGAAGCTGCTCAGATTACAAGCTGAAGAAGTGGTAGGAAAGAGATACTGCTATCATGAGAAAAAACAATTTTCTGCTGAAAGTACAAAATCTATGAACTTTCATGTGGCAGATGAATTGGTCTCATGATTTCCTGTTAAACGATATACCATCATGAGGCAATTTCAACTCTTCTACTTGGACTTCATCCTAACATAACTTGTGAAAATAGTTTTGCTGTGTTCATGGGCTACAAAGATGCCCTGATTAGCTGGAGAAAAGAATTCTCTCAAAGCTTCTATCTTAATCCGTTTCCTCATTTTGGCAAGCTGCTAGACAGTGATGATTTTTTTCTGTTGTGCTTACAGAAGATAACTGTTCTCAGATAACATAGAAAGGGTAACAATTTATAAAATAGAACTTCTCTTTAAATGTCTGTTTCAATTCTGGTTTTATGTGCTTTATAGTTGTCTTCTTGATATCTGTATAACCTTGTTTAGAAGATGGTATTACAGGATGATAAGCAATAACCTAGTAAACCTCCTAAACTAGAAATCCAGCGTAGCATTGTTCAAAATCTGATCCAGAGGACTAGAATTTGGATAAGGCTTGTGACTGGATCTGTGATTTGTCACGAGGGAGGACCCCTAATAATTTGGTCAACTGATTCTCAGCAGCAGTGCCTAGCAAGAGCCCTAGCCATGTTTGCCCTATAGTGTAGTCTGGTTTTCACCCAGTAACAGTCCTCAAAATGCGTCCAAACCCAGCACTCTATCAGGATATATTGCACACCACAAACATTTTGCTATGCCAACATGAAGTACATCCAGCTAGTACAGAGGGAAACCAGGCAGAAAAGCTACAGCAATAGTTTTAGTAATATTGTGGCCAGATACCACACAACTTGGCCAGTATGTAGCAACTCAAAGGACAGGAAAACGGCAATAATAAAAAAAGCAGCCATAGAGTTGCTGTCTAAGGAAAAAACAGATATTAAAAGAGATACCATTCAACACCACTGGAGACTAAATGCTTCCCACACAGATGAGCATAACAAGACACAAAGCTAGCAAGACAAAAAAAAACGTACACAGTTAAACCTGCCTTTCATACAATACCAAATAATGGCATGTTTAAATGATAGTTGACTTTTAATGGTTTATGCACAGAATAGGACACACAGCAGGCAGATACAAAGCTTTATCAGACAGAAGACAACCTGTGGTTTAAGGATTACACGGTAATTGCATCACATGAGGATTTCCATGATTGTGGAGCATCTGGAGTAAATGAAGGAAGAATGACACAGTGACCTTTGAAACATCTTCTAAATTCTAAACCACAGACTGGCACTGAAGGAAAAAAACAAAACAAAAAACCCCAACCCTAATTATTATTTTCGTGGTTTGAATGTAAACTAACCTAATCCAAATATTTTATTTTACTTTTAATAAGGACATTTTTGATATCAGTTTAAGTATAGACAGCCAAGCTGTTCTCCTTTTTACACTGTAGCAGGGTGAAACAGACTTGAAATGAGGGATCTTAGACCTCCCTGTGACTTGGTTTCTTTCATTCTGCCTGTGTAGCACACTGCAGTTTAACTGAACTCTTGAACTTCAGAACTAGTCTGTTTTTCCATCTCAGAGAATATAAAATAACTAAATGAAGAAAGAAGGCAACAGTGGTAATGAAAGATGTGGAATGGCTTCTGTGTAGAAATTGATCATGAATGCAAGAACTCTTCAGTCTGGAAATAAAAAATGTCTGGCAGATCAGGTAGGCTCTAATCAAATAAAGACTAGGCAAAGATGAAAAGGAATCAACTGTTCACTGTTACATCCAACATATGAACTGTGGGAAGCCAGATAAAGCTAACAGGAGACTAGCAAACAAGAGGAGGTGGTTCTTCACACAGCATGTATTAAAGCTGCAGTGCCGTAAGTTTACATTAGTTCAAGGATAGACTTAGGAAGTCTACAGAGTAAATGTCCACAAAGCTTTATTAAGCACACAGAGACCATACCAAGCTCAGGAAACTCCTCAGCTGTAAATGGCTAAATGTCAGAGAATATGTGCTTCAAGTGTAGTCACATATAGCTTGTTCGCCCCTAGGCTTTCATCAGAGACAAGACACTGGGCTACAAGTACTTTCTTGTCTGACTCAATCACATAAGAATGCCTAAACCCAGATCATGTTGCCAGGCTCAAGAATCAAATATAGGAATAATATGAGATCGGATTACTTTAGTGTTTATTAGCTTTATATTCTATTAAAATCTGTAAATCAGGAGATTTTTGACTAAGGAAATGGTACTAGCATTTTCTGCCAGTGAAAACACTTGCTTCATTTAATGAAATTACCATTATTCACAGCCATTTCTAATATAACATATAAATTCTACAGAAGCAATAGCTTATGTTACATAATGATAGAAAGTTACCTCTGCCCAAAGACTGTGTCTCATGCTTTTCCCATGCAGTGTTTATGTGTTTAGTAAATAGCTGTTGCTGTAGCTGTGTCTGCATCACAGAACCAATTCTGACTACTTTTTATTTCAGATTAAAAATGCTTGGACAAGGCCATTTTGAAGACCAACATGGTACAACGTGAAAGCTTCTCCAGCTATGCTGAACAACATACCAGGTATGGTAATTACTGAGTGGCTGAGGGTGGAAGCATTTGTCTACAGGTTTCTTTAGCTAACGCACCTATGTGGCTGCTACAGAGCAGAAGAAAATCCTTCTATTCCTCATAAAATTAGTACAGTCTTTCAATTTTCAGCACAATAAACCAGCCTTCTGATTAAGGACACAAAACCAAGACTTTGTGTCACAATAGGGCCCAAGCAAGTGGCTTAATGCTCATGTATTAAAGGAATTAAGTAAGACTCAGAAGTAGCTCTAATCTACTGAGCAGGGTTGTTTCACAACATGAGAGCTTGCAACTTGATCTGCTTGTCAAAGAGACTACAGAACACACTAATGGAAGCTATACTGAAGGACCAATTGTTCATATCATTGCCAAACTTTCCAAACTTTGTTACTTCAGGAGCGTAGAAAATTTAATCAGATTCCAAGTTACTTTTGTTGCTGAGGGAGCTGCCCTTACTGTATTAGTTGCAGCAGAATGTACCATTGAAACTGGACATATTTTAAAACAAATAAAAAAGCTACATATATGAGTGTGTGGAAAAAAACATTGCCTACAAGACAGAAAAGACATTGTGATTTTTATCTGTGAAGTTAGCAATAAATCAGAAACAATATTGAAATTTAAGTCACAAACATCTGAACTTCTCAGTCAAAAGAAGGTCTTGGCCTTCTGCACGTGCAGAGAAAGGCTGTACCTCCATGGCCTGCAGTCTTGGCCAAAAAACCACAGATGGTTCCCCAGTGCCGCCCTGTGTTGAAAATACATAACTACATGGACAAGTCCTTTTATGTAAGAGTGTGCTCTAGGAAATAGTGTATGCCTGGTTTACATGCGAAACAACAGCTATGATCTGTTGCTGCAGTTCATACAAAGCAAAGCATGGGTTTGGGTTTTTTTAATCACAGGTCCTTCACTAAGAGGTACACTGCTAAAGACTTTCATTACACTGCTGAATAACGGAACGGGATGTTGATCCTATAGTAGTATGATATTTACATGCAGTCCCAGCAAATGAGGTAGGAATGGCAGTAGATTTAGCTAAAGAATATGGAAAAATCAAGTGACATTTGGCAGCAAATCATACAAGCAGTATTTATCATCAGTAATTTATTACTCAAAAGGAAGAGTATGTAAACAATGTATTTAATTTACCCAGTAGTAATTGTGGTGCCAGATATGCTTGTGTAGATAAGGATTTTGGCTAGCAACAGTTTGTATAAATACAAATAACACTTAGTGATAGCTGATTTAGAAAGACCAGTCTTTTCTTAACTTGTAACAAACCTATGCATCTACTGTTTGAGCTATAAATAAAAGGAAATTTAAACGATAAACATTCATGATAATGTTGAGAAAATATATTTAAATTTTCCCATAATCTCTGCATCATTGTTATTCATATTCCTGCCTGTAGTCAGAATTGTAAATACAATTTCCCACTATCTTAATTAACACCTCTCATTAACCTGGTATGTCTGTACAAGGAGAATATTTCACCATATACTTGAATGGTTTCACAGCTGCTGGAAGCCTGTTCTGGTTGTTTATGATAATTCTGTTAGGGTAAGAAATGTACCAGTATGTAATCATGTGCTGATGCACGTACATCAGGTGCCTTGTAAGCACTTCTTCTATCACAAGTTCTAAAGCAGTTTTCCCTGAACATAACAAACAGGAGATCTTTTCTCTGGCCAGTCTATAAACTACAAAACTATCAGTGTTTGCTACTGAGCTGACTAAGGGGAATAATTTTGTAATACTAGAAGAACGATTAACAACAATGCACGTGGGACAGAATCTTCCAAACTTTCTGTTTATAGTGCAAGGTAGACATCTTTTATTACGTCCTGGAACTCATCCTGGGGTAGCTCTTCACTAAGTTATTTTCTCTGGTGATAAAGCAGCACTGATTCTCATTTGTGCTTGCTGCCTCATGGGCTGCTGTCACAAGCAGTGTTTGCAAGAGCTTAGAAATATCTGGTATATGCCTTTTCCCACACTGCACTTTCCTTCTCAATCACAGAGCAAAGACATTATTAGCTTCTGCACAACCCTAGGTATACAGGAGTCCCTCCTGTAGTCAAGAAAGCAACATTTACATGATCTATGAACTAGACCATAATTTTCTGTTGAGAGCAAAGTGTGCCACTTTCACACTGTCATTAATAGCACCATTGAATCGAGTTCATTGTAAGCCAGCTATGCTAATCCTGCAGATACTACCTTGTTTCAATAGCTGAAGAACGAATGGGTTGAGAGTAGTCACTTCCTCCCTTCAGCATTAGCAGGCAAACAAGGTTACTAACATCAGTTTCCAGCATCTCAGCAGATAGAAGATACTTGGTGATCATTATCCTACATTCACAAACATCCAGATCTTTCTGAAGAAAAAATTAGAGAGGATTTATGAAGTCTATTTGGTACAGCTATTCACACAGGGTACACAACACAGATCTCCCATGCATCAGCTACTCTGTTACAAGTGTGCTCTTATTGCAGGTAGGGGTGATGCACTTTGAGCAGAGGCTGCTAGCTCAAAGATTCTCAGCATCTTGAAGTGAAATTCAGTTTCTCAGAATAAAAATGCAAGAGCTGGAAATATCAGTTATAATTTACATTTAGAGGTCCAAACACAGCTGTCTGAAATGCTTGGTAGTAGTGTAAATTACAGACCATCCACCAGAGGGAAGCTCATGCATGCATACAAAGAAAATTAAATCATGAAAAGGATGACTGAAACACACCCCTAACATATAAAAATCAAATTCTGTTTTAAATGTTTTGTTAGCAATAGCGCAGACTTCTTGAGCTTGGAAAGTTTTCAGAAGTTATTCACCAATCTCAAGGTAACACAGAAAGTTTGGCATGTTAATGGCTGAATTGTTACACTACACATATGTATGCACACAAAAAACTTCAGATTTAGATCTTTTTGTTTATAAACACAGAAATGCAGCCTAATTTCACTGCTGTTAATAGAATTAGACCAGAGTTTATGTAGTCAAAAGTCCAACTGTGTGTTCATGCATTAAAAGCCCCACCCACATTTGCTCACTAGAATGAGTAAGATACTGAGTTGTTCAGCCACTGGCATGTTCAGCATGTAATTTAACATACTACACTGCTCATGTTATGAATGGAAATATTCGTTAAATTTGCCATAACGTTCATGTGCTACTAGTGTAAATTTGACAAGTAATGGTCGGGCACTTCTGGAGAGTGTTAAAAACAGCTTACCCACAGTCTGAAGTTTTCACAGAGACCCAGCAGTCAGAGCTCTTCAGAGACATGCTTTCTAGCTAATATTAACTCTAATACCTGTGATATTAAGTCTAATAGCCTGTGTTCAGGGTCTTACACAAGGAAGTCTTAGCATTTCAACATCTGTCTAGGATTTTTTTTTTCGAAACAGACTTCCAGGCTGTTGCTGAAATTCTGCTATTCCTTTGTTTTCTTGTTTAAATGAAAGATACAGCCAGAAGCAGAGGTCATCTGGCAAGCAAACCTTGATGAAGTGGAGAAACGCATTTCTGAAAAATTAAAGGACAGATGCTTCAGAAGTTCAACCAGATCCATACACCACCAAATTAGAACTATACTAATACCAGCACAAGAGTTGTACAGACAAATGTTCGTTGCCACCAAAAATAAAGTTCCAAAGAGGAAAATCTTAGAAGTGTCACAGGAAAATACAAGTTTTCTTAGGGATCCTTGGTAGCACAAGAGTTGTAGTTACAATTAGAACGTTACTATGACATAAAAAAATTAATTATGGCATAGCTGATTGTTATCTACAATTTCTAGCAGATAGCATAGCTTATTCCTACACAGAATTCTGAGCAATTATAGCTTTCAGTTAAGCAGAAAGTCTAATGATCAGTACAGCTTCCTTACAATCCAGAGTCTTTAGTTACCGAGGCTTTTAGTCATGTGGGCCTTCTGTAAACTAGGTCAAATTCTCAAGAACAAGTGTGTGATACAATAATAATAATAATCTAGATTGAGAATTTACCTAAAAGAACCTGCCTGTCCTGTAGCATTGGGGGACAGAGATACTGGGCATCTCCCCTTGATTTTATTTTTTTCTAATGAAAATCTTCAACTTAGTTCAATCTCTACATGCCACTGCCAATAAAGGAATACAGAGCCCTTCGAAAGTTACTTCTGGAGAAATAATGAAGTGTATAAAGGTGATTTCCCTAGAAGAAGAGACATTGCCCATCACTTCTCTTTGTTAGTTGATTTTCACAAGTGGTTTTCAGAAATTCCCTTCGGAGTACAAACTACTGGTTTGTTTTTCTCCCCTACCCAATCGGTATTAAATGTAGTTAAATTAAAAGGAACTGGAATCATGTAACAGATTAAATCAAAATTAAAATATTTATTACGCAAATAGCATTTTGAAGAGATAATACTTGGATTTAGTGGAGTTATTGTGGACTTGCTTTTGATCTCATTATAGTCTTATGAGATCAAAACCAGCTAAGCTTATTTGGGTTTTGCAACCCTTTTTCCATGGTGAAAGATACTTTTCAGTTTAATATTATGCACTACATTTGCCAGGTTTGTAAAATTCTACCTCAGCACTTAGGGAAATAATCTGTAATGCATCAGAAATTTGAGAGCACTGCACGTAATTTCTTCTGTGAATCTTTTTTTTTTTTGGAAAATACCCATCCAGTTTCACTTCTGTGACTCTTGACCATTTCTCTGTGTGCTGCTAGTTTAGTTCCTCTTTTAACTTTTTAGAAATTAACGTCAAAAGAAAATGTTTTGATGGCAAAATATTTTCATTTTCTCTAGCCAGATACTGAAGAACTTAGCACAGGATTTACCAAGTTGCTTAGGAGATAAAGCCATAGCCCATTGCTGGTTCAGAAGGACAATGTAATAATGTGTTTTCTCTCTGACACAGAGCATTTACTCCTATAACCCTATATCCAGACTATGCTGATGGTTACTGTTT
Source organism: Nestor notabilis (assembly GCF_000696875.1). Taxonomy (NCBI): domain Eukaryota; kingdom Metazoa; phylum Chordata; class Aves; order Psittaciformes; family Psittacidae; genus Nestor; species Nestor notabilis. The sequence continues at coordinate 27,246 of NW_009922166.1, read as the reverse complement.
GGCTAAATGACTGCAGTTGCCAAGAGCATTAGAAATACAACTCCCTCACACTTTATTGTACCAGCAGTGTCTCACTGTAGGAAAATGTTGACTTCCTTTATGCCAGCATATTTCTAAAGCATGTTCAACTGTTTTCTGCTGAATTAAAAAGAAGATGACATGAAGGTACATATTTTATGCTTTGGAATAGAATTTCATGTCAAACATAATGCACATTTGTGATTTGTCTGCCACCCCTCTTTTCTGACTTTCATAAAGTGTTAAGTTATTCATACGAATGAGTAGAATAGCATAAAGAGGGGTGCTTTCTCCTCACAGCTGTTGATTAGATCAGCAGTTTGAAAAAAGTAGCAAGCTTCTTTTGGAAGACCACCAGCATGCTAAAATCTGCTGAAGTATGATGGGTGTATAACTAAAAGCAAAGTCAGATGCTGCACTGTGTTTTTATTTTTGCTTTGTATGCAGAAATGCACAGTCTTCCTGAACAACAGGAACTACCATATGTGGTCAGATGTTTGTAAGTGTGAGCATTAAGACATGAGCTCATGCACCATATTAGTCTTCAGAAGACCAGTTAGAGAACTTTTGAGTAGTTCACTAACACCTACAGAGTAAAAGCAGGGCACAAAGTACCATATATATTGGCAACCAAGAAGAACTGAAGAATTTCCAGCATGAATCAAGCTGAGGAAAGCAGTATGCACTCGATGTGGAATATTGTGAGGTCAGTAGTCTGCATAATACTAAGCTTGTCATTTATTATTGGGACCCCTGGAAATTGTATCGTCATCTGGACTGTTTGTACCAAAATGAAGCAAGCATCTCCTTCAGTCCTGCTAATTTTGAACCTGGCCGTTGCAGATGTCCTTGTACTGATTACTTTACCAATTTGGATTTACTCCTTTGCTGACTCATGGGTTTTTGGAGTCATCTTCTGCAAAGTACTGGTTTTCATTATTTACTGCAGCATGTATGCTAGTATATTTCTAATTACAGCACTGAGCTTGGAGCGGTTAATGGCTGTCTTCTACCCTTTCACCATTCAAAGATACAAAACAAAACAAAAGATTGCTTTAATCATGTTCCTCATTTGGTTTCTGTCTATTACTTTTGGCATTTCTGTCATTCCATTTCAAGAGACAGAAGAAATGAATGGTCAACTACTATGCACATGTCGCAACTACTCTTCTAATGGACAGAAAGTGTCATATCTTTTGCTGGAGTCTCTTGCAGGTTTTGTAATCCCTTTTTTAATTATTTGCATTTGTTACATGTGTGTTGCAAGAAGAATAAGCAGAATGACTTACCAATCTAAGCGGCGATCAGAGCGGCTCATTGCCAGTGTTGTGGTGGCATTCATTTTATGCTGGTTCCCTCATCATCTCTTTAACATCCTAGATATTATTTCAGTTCACATAGAGGTCTCTAATAAGGAAATGTCTTTGGCACTGGATGAAATTGTAGACAGAGGAGTGTACATCTCTGGAGCACTTGTATTCATCAGTAGCTGTATTAACCCTCTACTTTATGCTTTTGCTGCACGAAGATTTCAGAATCACCTGAGATTTACCACGATATCCAAGCTGTTTGAACAGATGAGTCAGACTGTAACAGAGGAAGACAAGAGAAAAAGTGTGGTTTTAACCAGACAAGAAGATGCTTTAGTAAGCACAGAAAATCTCTAACAAGGAATATAGAACCCTAATGAATAATGTGATTCTGTGTCCTTCCTTCAGTAGTCCTTTCTCCTCATACTCTCAGTTTCCTTTACTAAGCAGTCCAGGCAAAGCTAGAGACAAGTAAAAGTTTTCAGGGTTTATTTTGTGTATTATAAAAGAATTGGCATTGACAACCTAGTTCAGTTCTTAAGTTAGTATTTCCATCCTGAAATTAGTACTGGTGCTGAGAATCTCAGCAAGGTGGCTAGAAGATCAAAGTGTAAGGAATACAGCATTTTCACTTTCCATTAAAATTATCTGTGATTTCTAGAAAGCCTGTGTGCAGGAAACTGAAAAGGACTGTGTGTGGAAAACAGAAGCTTTGAAAGTTTAAAACTAAGTTTTCATTCAGAAAAAAAACTGTTAGATGATCAAAAATGCTTATAAAATCTAAAGTTTTAAGAGACCATAATTAAATTCCTGTTATGAGTGAGATTGTTTTTTTAATGGCACAAAACTTTTTGGTAGATGAAAACTAAAGTTATTCATTGCTGAATTTAGGTTTGAAAGTAGTAAGGTTGTTTTCACAGTCAAGCTCATTTACTGAATTATGTTGTCTTAATAGGTTTTAACAAGTATAATGTGAAATGTGACATGACTTTTCAAAAAAAAAAACCAACCAGGTACAAGAATTCTGTGTTGTATAGCAAACAGATTTACGGATTTCATGCTTTACTTTGATGTCATACGCATTCCCTGCTTCAGTGGCAATTAAACTTTTGATGTATTATATATATATATCCTATGACTATCCACAAAAGGTTTGATTCAGTTAAGTTTCCAAGATGTCTGTTAAATTATGGAGGAATTGTGTCAGGCTCTCGTGGGAGGGAAGGTGAGAATCTTCATATTATTTTTTATGGGTCACAGAATTATGGTAGCAGTACAAAGTGTCAAATATCAAAAAACTTCACCTTGCAAATAGAAGCATTATTTTTTCTTCTCTTGTGGAATAGAGTGAATAAGAAACCAGTAAATTTAGCACTGGCAAGGACCTTGTTTTAGTTTTGTGAATGCGTGCAAATTCACTGTGGAAAAACATGGCATCAGGTGGTGGCTTTTGAAGGTTTTATTTCAGTTGTGCCTAGCATTCTTTATGCTTACTCTTGCTTATTTTTGAGGCAGTAACTTTTAGTTAGGTAAAGATAACTACTGATTACTAAGAAACATTGTAATTTCCTGTACATTGTTCTGGACAGCTGCTGAATAGCTGTTACTCATCTTTACAAAGAAACCACAAATACTAAGTAGAACTTAATTTTCAAAATCTGATTATGTAGCAACCAAGGATATTCAAGTTGTATTAATTTAGCTCATAAATAAACATGTGGAAGTAAAATCCTTACCTGTTAATGCAAGAATATTTCTCTAAGCTTTGCTTACATATTGGTTATTGTCGCCTGTTATGAAAAAGTAATTTTTTTCTTTTCAACAGGAGGGAAGTCCACACCACAGAGGGCATCCCATCAATAGGACTCTCTCACTGAAATTCAAGTAAACAAAACTTTGGCAAGACTTTGTTTGCAGCAGAGTTAGCAAATGAAATCCTGTAAGACTTTACCCCATCCACCTACTGTTCTTTTTCCACCCCACTAATGACTCTTTAAGTGTTATTAGTATATCCAATATAGCAATGTGACATTACCTCACAACTAAAATAACAACTTCAGTTATCTACCGCACTAAAAAGTGAAGCTGTGTTTCGCAGCATGTTCTTGAGATAGGAGTGACTATTCATCAACAGCACGGAACAGATGAGGAGATAATAAGCACATGAGCACTGCAACTGAAATAGAATTCTAGGCCACAAGGAGCCAAGCATTTCACAATTTACAGGTTGGGAAAAGACTATGACAAAATTTGGTACAAGTTACCTGACTGGAATTTTCCTTTCTATTGGTCTGTGCCTATGCCTAGCTATAAGCAGTCTTCTTGTTAAGAATTGAGTTAACCTCCTAACCATCTCTCTGCCTGTATCATCCAACTCATGCATGAACCAGTGAGGTTTTTTGTGCCATTTTGTGCCAAAAGCTATTCAACAAGCTTTTGAGAGCATTGACAGCATCAGTTGCCATATGTTCAGCTATGCCTAACCCAGAACAGACTCTAAAAGGATCAGTGGCCAAATATATGGTCTGTGCAATACTGCCTACTGCAGCAGTGTTTGGGTTTTGTTTTGATTTTTTTTTTTTAAATCAGTGAGTAAGGAATAGTGAGTCAGACCTATTTTCTTTTGATCCTATCACTCACAGGTAGGCGAACCTTGCTGCTCAGGCTGCATCCTGCCCAGAATCTAGGAATCTTAAAAAGGGAACTAATAACATCCACAGATAGGGTAATATGATCAAGGGAACAATGAAATGATTAGTTAAGGCAGTTTTGAACTGAAGGCTGTCACTCTGAGGATTCAGAATCATTTACTACCAAGTGCTGCACTTCCACTGAAATTATACTACTTAATATAGAGACCTAAACTAAGTTAACTAAATGATGATAATGTTTCTTATGGTCAACAGACCAAAAAGCAGTGCATTAGCTAGAACCTACTTCTGTGCTTCGACAGAAGATAGCCTGGGTTTTCTGTTTCAATATTCAGTTTCTCCACTGCTTTTTACTCACAACTGCAGTACTAAGGTACTCACAAAACGTGCAGTCCATCAAAGAACTAGAACCATCTTCTTATGTTCATACTAATGACCTTAGATGGCTGCCTCCAGTAGTTAGCCATCTTTAAGAACTATGTTTCTTTTGAAAGGTAATTTCTCTTTTCTACAGAGCAAATAGAGTTTGTTCTTGCATACACTGGTATGCACTGATAAAAAACCCACTGATTTAACATTTTAGGCAACACAGCCATGATGTAATCTATCCATAAGAATAGTGTAGAAGTATAACACAATGATATGGTTGACTATTCTTCCTTTAACAGGTATACATCAGGCATCTCAATGTAGCAAGAATTACCACTTCATCTGTGCTAACATGCTCTGTCATAAAACCACATGGATTCCAAAAGGCCCATTCAGCCTATGGTCAGTGGCTATTCTTGTCTCCTAAAGTACTGAATCCCAGCCAAATCTAAGACCTAGCATAGATTTGGTCCAAAACACTGCATCTTATGACAATGTTAGTTCATGCTTCTTGTTGACTGTCTTACATATCTTATAGATTATATTAGAAGACTGATAGAAAACAAAGATTCTCCTGATTGCTCAAGCTAGTTCAAAGCAGTGGCACAGAGGTGAGAGCAATCATACTAGTAACTCTTGAGTCACTTAGACACTCCTGAGAACACTGAGGTTTCATCTCATTTGAGTTCCTCTTATTTTTCTTACTTCCTAACTCTTATGTCCTTGTTTATGAAGTCTGTCTGGGTTTCAGTGTCCAGCTGTTTTCTCACGACACAGAAAGAAGGCTGAGCTGAGAAGGCCACTTCAGTCACCTGAGCCAGATTACCTCAGGTTACACTGAAGCACAGGGAACATTATAAGGAATCAATACAACACTGCTTAGAACACTGAGTACTAGCAGGTGATCAGCTGATTTGAATTTCTCATGTAAAAAGTAATCTAACATTAAAGTCTTACCCAGGCAGAAATTTGCCAGTCTTACCCAGGCAGAAATTTGCCATAGCATTTCATGGGTATTTATATATGCCATCAGGCATTTATCACATTTCAGTAGTAGGATCAAGCTGAATAAAGAAATTCACAGAATCCTAGAATGATTTAAGTTGGAAGGGACCTTGAAGCTCATCCAGTTCCAATCCCCTGCCACAGGCAGGGACACCTTCCACTAGAGCAGGTTGCTAATCAAGCTGCCCACTAGACCAGGTTGCTGCCAGGCCCATCCAACCTGGCCTTGAACACTGCCAGGGATGGGGCAGCCACAACTTCTCTGGGCAGCCTGTGCCAGCACCTCAGCACCCTCACAGGGAAGAACTTCTGCCTAATGTCTAATCTAAATCTTCCCTCTGTCAGCTTAAAGCCATTTCCCCTTGTCCTGTCCCTACAGGCCCTTGTCAAAAGGCCCTCTTCCAGATTTCTTGTCAGCACCTTGAGGCACTGGAAGCTGCTCTGGGGTCTCCCCAGAGCCTTCTCTTCTCCAGGCTGACCAAACCCAGCTGTCTCAGCCCATCTCCAAGCAGAGATGCTCTAGCCCTTGCAGCATCTCTGTGGCCTCCTCTGGACTCACTGCAACAGCTCCTCATCCCTCATGTTGTTGTCCAACAGCTGGACACAAGCCTGGAGGGCAGGTCTTATGAGATCAGAGAAGAGAGGGAGAATCAACTCCCTTGACCTGATTCATGCTTTATTAACAGAATTGAAGGAGAATCTGAAGTAATTTTAGTTCATACATAGCCAATATACATTAAGGATAAAAAAAGAACACAAAGAAAATGTATCAATCAGTCTTCCACCTTTTGTTGCTTAATGACATCGAAAGTTTTCTGTAAGTATCTTGGTAAAATAGCTATTACAGAGGTCTGGAGTAAAACAGTGGAGCTTTGTGAATATTTAGAGACAACTTGTAATTTCAGAGCTAACACAAGGGAAATCACAGAGATCCTTATTTGCAGGCAGAAACAGGTGGACTACATTATACTGAAGATTTTTATTTTTTTTTTAATTAACGAAATGAGGAAGAAGGAGTGAAAGTTAAGAGACATTTTAAATACAGGTAAGACTGCAGTTATGGAACTGGAAACTAACAGATGGCATGAAATTCTTTCACATTCAAGCAAGATTCTGATCCATAATAAGTATTTTATAAGATGCAGAATTAGAGAATATGAACAATGGTGCAGTTTCTCTCTGGTTTTGCATCCTGCAACTCTTGTATTTCTCCCTTTTCTGCATACGTAGGGAAAAAGGAAGAGCAAGGAAAAAATATATTTAAGTGGAAAAGCAAGTGAGAAGTAAGTCAGTTAAGATTATTAAGAAGAATATGGCCTTAGAATGAAAATGAGAAGTTCAGCTATGAAAGCTGAGCATACAAAGCAAACAGAGAGGGAAGTGAGAACTGTTCTTTTGCAAGGCGATTTCAGGTTTATGTAAAGGGTTTCTTGTCAGATCACTTGATCACTAGAACAGTTCATTAGCAAACTCCTCAGCCAGATCTTTACTAGTTGTAAATAGGTTAAAGAAAAAAAAAAAAAAACAGTAAAACACAGTTTAGAGAGGCATAACTGTGTCCTCTACGAGGGTGAGGAGCTTATGCTGCTCCTGTGAGCATTAAGAGTTCAGTTTGACCAAGATTATGGTGATGGACACTAGAATTCCAGAAACTTTACAACATTGTTTACAGTACTGAGAAAATTCTTGCACTGATAAGTATGGAGATAATAGAATCGTATGTTATTGAATTCCTTCATGTTTCTTTCCCCTTAGATAAATTACTTTAGAAGTCGTACTGGTGGTTCATAGTAAGGATTCGACATTTTAAACTAGATACATAAACATTTGATAAGAGGTTCACATTAGAAGAAAATTATTTTTATGGCATGTGTGAAATCAGTGATTTAAGTGATGGAATTAATATGTTGCAGATTCCATATCTTAACTGTACTACAGAACTTCAACAGTTATTGTAATATTAATTCACTCTATAAATTCCCTGTTGAACTTGGTGAGTAGTATCAGAAACTTAGAAGTGGACATTTTTTTTTAGACATTGTAACTAATGAATTATGTTTGTGCCCATTAGGTTTAAAAATATAGCCAGAAACCTTCAGCCACCCTGTAGAAGGGAGCATTAAGTAGCTAAAACTGAGGGAAGCATTTAGCAGAGCAATTTTTTTTACATGCCTTGTTCTCTCCTGCCACCATGTGGCTCTTCCGTCTAAGGAAGTTCGGCCTAATTACGGTACTTCAGTCAATGAAACCACTGGTGAGGTATTTTGTTCACTGTTTCAATCATGAACCATATTTTATGGTTCAGATAATTGAAACAGAAAGGTTCACAAAAAAATCACAACAGTATATTAAGCATCTAAGTCCTATTGATCTCAGAGTGACGTAGTTTGTTCTTTTCTTACTCTTTTAGAACCCAAGACCATATTATTTCAAACATTGCATAAATAAGGCAGGCTAAGAATATTCATTTATGTAATTATCTCCTGCCCATGACAGTCTGTGAAAAGCCTATGTTGAAAACTACTTTTTTGCTCAAACACAACCTTCAATAAGCATGTTGAGCTAGACCCTGACTCTTGAACTCGGGTAGCTCACTTCTCATCCCAGATGATAGTATTATTTCAAGGTGCTTGGTAGTTTTGAGGTATTGTCAAAAACTTTCAAAAGGCCTTAACTTCATTGTGATTAACTTAGGAATAGTCTTAGAGATGTCCACGATAAGAAATTGCAAAAGCTTTGCCTGTAAGAAAAAAGGAGAAGTGTTAGAGTAAAGCAGAAAACAGAATCTGAGGTTTTATTCCAAGTTCCCTTTCTCTCTATTGCTGTGTTTATTACCTGCATTTAATGCTTTTAGAGTCTGTCTATGCACAAGGCTTGTCTTAATCTTCTTATGTTTGTCACACTGAATAGCATTTCATAATTGATTAATCCTACTTTTAAAAATAATTGGAAGAAACTGACTTCACTGAATTTCTTCTAGGAAGAAGAGCTCATGAATTGAAGGTTTCTACCTATTTCTTTACTTAACTATCCATTCCACCCTAAGACTTGCATTGTGTTTTACACTAAAACCCAGCCTTTTTACATTTTACACCTTACTTTGCTCTGTGATGACTGAAATAACATGAAAATTGAAGATTTTCTTTCTCTGTGGGTTCACTCAAGGCTCCTGTTGTTTGTTGTTACACAGTCAGGACTGGTCCAAGGGTCAAGCCAGGAAGTCAATCTGTATGTCACAGTCAGGATTAGGTCCATCAAAATAACCAGCATCAGATACAGCCCAGTGATCACCAAGCAGGACCACAGAGGTCAAGCCAGGAAGTCAGTCCATAGGTCAGGGCCTGTATCAACAAGGTACATGGCCAAGCACAATCATGGCTGTAGCAAAACTCAGACAGATACTCTACCTTAGTCAAGGCAGAGGTCAGTCCTGAGTTTATGTGGACTCCAGGACCTACAGGCAGGATCTGTGGCATGAAGACCTCAGATAGAGCTAATCAGGGATTATTAGTGAACTCAGGGAGCTGATGGATTCTCAGCAGCAAGGGAAACACCAAAAAATAAGAGCAGGATAATGCAAAATATTCATGGAATTATGCTCTCAAGCCGCAGTTGCCATTTTGTGTAATGGCTTAAGTTGGCAACTTTGTATAAAGGGGGATTTTCAAAAGTAAAAATCATGTTGGTTTTGCTATTTAAAACATCAAGGTTGCTGCTTATTCAGTGATATTTGTGTTCCTCATAAATTTACTATTAGATCTGAAGAATAATTTTAATGTAAGAACTTTGGAGTCTTTTTCCTACATCTAACCCTTTTTCTTTCCTTCAGTTTCTTTGACATAAGGAAACACACAAAGATACTTTGCTTCCCCTAAGTACGGAAAATTAAGTCTTAACTTTTCACCACTCAGAAGTTGGAAATAGATGGAAATTCTGTGAGCGAAGGAGCTAGAAAAGTATACGTGGTTCTGATCACAAAGATGTTATCAGGGAATTTCATCTGCTTTGGGTCACTGAACTTTGACTGAGGTTAACTAGATGATTAAGTAGCCCAATGTACCTGTCAGATTGGCCATGCGATATGATCTTTCATTTCATTTAGATGAATGCCATTGGTTGAATAAAATTAAATATTTAGCATCCTGAGCAAAATAGCAGAAAAAAAGCTTGGTATGTGTTTAAAAACATAATGATGCATTTCCCAAGCCTTAAACTCATATGACATTAGCTATGAAATACTTGATTCCTTGTTGCTATCTATTTTTACACTCATAAATATTTTAGGCAGACTGGTAGTTTTACAGAGAGGTAGTGATGTTATTTTAATGTTTTAAATTACTGGCGTTATCCACAAGTATTAGGAGGTGAGGGAGCTGCGGGAGGTAAGCAGGCCTGCAGCTCGAGCTGACCTGACACCATGGACTGCTTTACACTTTCCTCACACACACTTTTCCTCATACATTACTTCAGCTGCTGTTATAGTTGCTCAGTTCCTGAATGTTGATGACAACTTGGAAACAACATTTCTCAAGGAGCTGGGCCCCTGCTCCCCTTGGCCAAGGACCTGCCCATGTGGTTTCCCCCTGTTCCAGACCTCCCTGCTCTGCAGTAGTGAGTTTGATTGCATATGTACCCATTTCTAGCTCTTTTCTTTTTTAGCATAAAGAGACAATGGCAAATAGATATCCCTCCAAATGTCCCAACTTTGCCATTGCTTTTTGTATGCCAAGGAAATCCCTTCTCAGTTTCTGCATTTACAGGATAAATTAAACACACGGAGTGTGGCATTTATAAGCTTGGGAAGTGAAGTTTCATACATTCAGGCTAAATGTAAACACAGGGTTACTTTTCACCTTGGCTGCTTTAGCCAAAACCACTTCTTTTTCTTTCTACTCTTCCCCTTTCCACATGCAAAGTTACCATCATTCACGTTTGAGAAGAAGTACAATGGTGTCTCTGAACCCTTGTATAAGCTGTAACTGTAGTATGGAATCACAGAATCAGAGAATCCTGACTTTGAAGATCATCTAGTCCCAATCCCCCTGCCATGGGCAGGGAAACATGCCTGAAAGCAGTTTTTCTGTAAAACAAAAGGAGTTGGGAAACCCCATTTGGTGTGTCTAATTCAGAAGATAAAGTTTAACCTCTTAAGCTGGTAACTTCCCTTATTATTATAGTTTATTCAATTCTTCAAAGAGTTGTATTAATTACTAAAAAATCCACTGGCAGGAAAACCTAAGGATTTTTTTCTGTAACATCATGAACTTTTGAACAGTTAATTATCTATCTCTAAAATCTGTTGTTTAAACACCAAGTCTGGGTGTGTAATTAATGATTACATGATAGCAAATAAAACAACACAGATTAAAAATATTTTTTCTTTAAGGTAGAATGATTTTAACTGCTATAAAAAGAGGCTTAGGGAATGGAAAATTGCCTCTTTGCAGTGGTTAGTAGAATCACTTTCAACAAGAAAATAAGGGGATGCCATAGTAAGGCAGTGAAAGTAAAGAAATATTTCTCTGCTAAATCTGTAACTGGCCTGTGGAAAGCAGGGCTGCAGGTGTTCATGGAAATAGGTAGTGTTGCAGGAATTTTAAAACTCTGTATGTTTATGACCAGTTACACAAACTAAGGCAATGATATGAAGTAACTCTATCTATCGCCCCAGGATATAAGCTGGGGGTCAGGAGGGCACTCACTTTAATGCCCCAACAGAACCTATACCTCAGAAGAAGAATTTTGTTTGTGTTTTTTCTGAGTAGAATTCACATTCCTGGAAACTTTAGAGGGTTGATGATTCTGGACAAATAGTTCAGTTTTGTATTTAATATGAAACATTTCTGTAGAAATTCTACCATGCCTCCAAAGACAAGCCAAAGGTGAGAATGGATTACAGATGCTGCCTTGAAGACCTGCATGCAAGAAAATATCTTCTGCACAACCTTCAGAGGCTCTACTATTTGTGATACTAGTCTGTGCTGTTGTCACTCCCAGTTTACAGGCAGGAAAATGGAAGGGAGG
>NW_009922166.1:3209-15848 GCF_000696875.1 Nestor notabilis | reverse complement strand
GAAAAGTATAATAATATATTACTATAGTTAAGTATAGGTCTATCAAAACTATCAATGTACTGCATAGACAGATAGGCAAAATACTAAATACTGACGATTTTAGTATAATAAGTTATATTAGTATTATTAATATTACTATTAATTTTATTATTGAAAGACTTTGATGGCTTTTTATTGAACTGATATTTCAGGAAGGTAAACTTCTTAAACTAGTATGGAATTAAACTTAGTAAGGTTTTGCAAGTGGCTTCCTGGGTTGAGAGTAAGGGAGAAATAATAACAGAGAAAGTTACATTAAAGAAATTCATTAAAATTTTAAAATTGCCGTTTTCTCAGAGTGTAGTTAGAATGAACAAAGAGTTATATATATATAAAAAGTATACATGAAGTATATAAATAATTACCTCTACAGACAAAGTTTCCCACGCCTTAATTAGAGCAGAAGCTTTAGGTTTTGATTGCAGAAGTCTCTAAAGATATTTTAAACTAAAGCAAGGCTTAAATCATCACAAAGCCATCTCAAACACGAATTTTAATCTGGAAAAATCATTTTTCAGAAACTGAAAAATAACAGTCTTCAGAGTGAACACCTACTTTTTAGGGATTTGATTTCAACATGTCTCAGAGGTCAGACTGGAACCCCAGGTTATTATTTCTTACACTTACAGAGATTATCACACATAAATAGTTGTTTATGTTCATCACATATAATCTCTCCCTCTGGAAATGAGCCCAGAGGCTACCTTAAAATGCCTTAGAAGCCTGCAGAATGAAAGGACTGGGTTTTATTCTAGTTGCAGACTAGAACCAGAAAAAAACATTGTAGACTCAGGCTTGTAACAAGTCAGAAATGCACTCTGAAGCTTGGCATTTTTCAATAATAATACAAACTTTAATTTTAAAAATTATTAATACATTAAAGACCTCTGCTGTGTCATCCCTGATTTTTACTTTCTGGAAGTATATTTTCTGGTATACTTTGTCATGATTTGTAGTTTTAACACCAGACCTCTAAAGTTGTATTTCGAATTGGTTGTGCATTTTCCATGTAGCTGTAGTGAGCACGATAGTACAGAACAGATTTTTTGTAGATGAGTTTAATTTTATTTAGAGAAGCTAAAGAAGGCAAAGGCTACATCCCTTATACATCCATCTAAAATGGATTTCCTTCTCAGTCTACAGTGTATTTATCTTGGGTATTACCTTAGTTTCAGATATTTATCATGGACAGCTTTCTTCTGGAGTTTAAACACTGTCTCCAAGGTAGACTGCCCATTATGAATCATTGAAGTTAGAAAACCTAATCCAATAGGAAGTAAATTTTGCTGATGTATTGTGCATGCCTCCAGAGCTCTCTGTTTTTCACCCTGTTCTCAGGATGTTGAACTGGGTGGACGCTGCAGATGACACACAGCTTTTTCACGTCACTTGCAGGTTTATGCAACACACCCATCTCATTGCCTCTGGCATTTGTTTCTTTTATAACCTACAACATTCACATAGTCACTGGAACGTGGAGAAGGTAATACATATTAAGAAAAGGTTAATGAGCTAATGAATTGTTGGTTTACCTTTTACTCAAGCAACACGAGGACCCAGTCAGTGTACAATTACAGTTTGGTTTTGTGTGCACACATCTGTACACGCATACACTGTTGTACATAGGGAGAGATTGTGTATAGAGAGCGTGTCATGTCTTTTCACAGGATAAGTATTACTAAAATTATACGTAAATCAAATTTATTGGTTATGAAAGCAAGAAAATCCCTAACTCTGCAGGGGAGTTTGTTCCTGCATAACTGTTGCATGCATTAATCTCATTGACTTTAATATGACCACTCCCAAGCTTAAAATTAAGTACATGTTGAATGTTTAGATGTTATAGAATCATAGAATCATAGAATGGTTCGAGTTGGAAAGGACCAGTTCAAGATCATCTAGTTCCCACCCCACTGCCATGGGCAGGAATTCCTCACGCTAGACCATGTTGCCCAAGACTTTGTGCAGCCTGGCCTTGAAAGCTGCCAGGCATAGGTTTTCAGAAGAACCAAGACATAAACATCTTCCTCAACTGAAAACTAGCTCCAAGGATTTTTTTTTTTTCTTTTGGAAGAACTTCCTTAGATGTATTTTATTCTATCTGATGATATTTCTGATACCTACAACAGTTTCTTCACTTATGTAGTCTAATGCCATGTGCACATGTGTTTGGAATACGAGATGCATTTATTGTCTAAAAATATTTAAAAGTTGTAACTCCCAGAAGAAAATAATTCTGTCTATTAAGAAATCAGGGCCCAACATGGCCACCTAGCCTGAACATATATATATATCGTACACAAGCTCCTATTGGCTAACAAAGTATCAGAGAGAGAACAGGTTCTGCAAAGCATGTGATGTGCTGCATGTTCAGACCCTAGCATGCCCTATATTAGTTTGTTTGTACAGCTGTACCTTTAGGCAGTAGAATCCTTGTTTCATCATCTGCTCAAGCCTCATTTAATATGTGTAAGCAGCCAGCTTAGTAGGGAAAAAAAAAATTAAATTGAATACCACACAAAGCCTTCCTAAAGTATATTGAAGTATATATAAGGTATTTCAAAGAAGCAGGGAAATTTTTAATATATAACCAAAGCACCTATAAACAAGAAAGTGAACACCACTGAGAAATGAAATTTTGAACATGCAGATTCTGATCTATTTGCATAATGTAAGGTTTTGAAGCTAAAAATAAACCCTAACAGGCATAATGAGAAGTGTGCAATTCTAATGCTAACTTCCCCTTGAAAGCATTTAATACTTCAAGTACTATAATAAGAAAACAGTGCTGTGAGCAAAATAGAAAAGGAAAGGCTGGCAGTTGAGGATAGTACTAATTTTACTTTACTCAGACTTTTGGGGGCAAGGTTTGATTAACACAAATAGAAAAGAGATGAGAATCTGAAGATAAAAGTTTGAAAAGTACCTAAGAATACCAATAGCCCCTCTTCTGTGTACAGCAATGATGGAAGTGGCCCAGTTCTCACTGCCTAACTAAAGATATTTGACTAAGGTGGTTAAGTTACAAAACTGGCTCCCTGTGACATCAGGAGATGTCTTAAATTAAATTAAAAGCTTGAAGATGCCTAAAATTACTTCTCCCTTCCCTCTGCCCTTCTCCTGTAACCCTCTCTGCTCTTGACTACATGATCCCACTGCTTACCCTGAGCCACCTCAGGAACTTATCTGTCCACAGGATGTTCAACCTGATAAAACAGCAAAAAATTACCCTTGCCCACCTTCCAAAGGTGTACATTTTTGCCAGGTTAGTGAGTTTTGTTGCCTGACCTTGAGATCAATCAGATAAAGTCTAGAGGCAACACAAGAAAGATGTGGGAGAAAAGAAAAAGAAGCTGGAAAGGGGGGACAGGACTGATGCCCTCCTTCCAAGAACTGTTAATTTGTCTCAGTTACTTTTCACCATCTGGGCTCCCTGTTTAGCCTGTAGAAAGAAGTAAGTGGCACCTGAAGCAATTTAGAGGAAGGTCTTATTTGTCTATCAACTATATTAAAAAATAAGGAGATTACTTTCCCAATTTATCTTCTTCAACTAAAGATTTAACTTTATGTGGAACAAATACCCCATCTTCATCTTCCTTATTCCAAATCCAACCTCCAGAGCAAGCTGGTAAATACTCTTTGGCCCTCAGTGACTTTTTTCCATTGTTAATCTTTTCTGTTTGGCATCTCTCCCGTCTTCCTGGTGACATTTTCTCCTCTCAGTACTCCTTTTATTTACATTTCCAGGCACGAGCCTTTTTAAATGAAATTTTATTTTTTATTGAACTCATTCACTCAGTACTTCGTTTGATGTTTTATTTCAGTTTGTGAATTGTTTATAATTCTTTCCACTCTATCTTTTGTATTAACAATATATCTTTTGTCTCTTCTAGCTGTGTAATTGTGTTTGCATTCTTCTGTAGCTGCTTTGACCACATCTGTTTGAATTTTCTGCTATGAATGCTGTTTGCTGTTGAACAACATATTTCTCTCTCCAATTGCTTACTTTCTGTATAGCATTTAATTTGGGGTGGTTTTCCAATTATGGAGGGATTTTTCGTATTTCAGTCTTTTGCTTCCCAGCAGAAAAACACAGGGGGTTGCAACATTACTAAGAAATAGGAAAAAAGCCTCAGAAGAAGTAAGAGACAGCACTTTTTATCAAGGCAGTCTTATTCACTCATTTGTTTAACCCCTGCCGAAGAGCCTCAGTCAGAGATTTGACTTCTTCCTGGTGTTACAGATCTAGCCAAATATTTGGTTCAGAAGATGCTTCCACCAACTCAGAGTTTTGAATTTCTCTGGTTCCATAGCATCTTACGTCTGTAGCTCCACAACAGAAGACCCCCTCACATGAACAGGCCCCACACCATAGATATGTAGCACTGGTGCCTCAGTTTAGATGTTGTGGGGAAGTGCTGGGACTCTAGGCTGGAGGGTTTCAGATTGGGACTGTGACTGAGAGATGTCTGGGAGATGTCTGATGACGGAAGAAGAAGGAAGCTGCAGCACTGCTCAGCAAATGTATGGGGGGTTGGCTATATGAGCACATGTTTGGAAGCAGTTGTGTAAACCTCATTTTCAGTGCATGAAACTTAATAGGTCTGAAGATTGCTTACAGATATATTCCTGTGTTGCCTATCAGATAAGCATTGTTCCTGATTTCACGACAGAAAATGTAATAGATTAAATAACCTCTTTAGGATTTTTTTAGAACCACAGAAATAGAATCAAGGTTTTCTGATTCCATAGCATTATGGATCCCATTAGATTGTCTTTCTCAAATACATCGTGCTACTTCACTGATACTTTTGGTGTACTTGTTCTTTCTATCAGAGTGTTCTCTTTCAACATATGTAATGATTTTTTTTCCCTACATCCATCCTCTTGTTTCCTCTCTCCCTTGTTTCATTCTTTCAGTCATTCAAGTTCCCCCTTTGAGAGGTTTTACGGCAGCATTGTCATATTGGTGCTAAAAGAAAGAAGCTCGCAATATAAAATATTGAAAGAAGGATAAAAAGATGGGGAAGAGCTCTTGTCAGTGAGGCATTAATACAAGTCCTACTAAGCCTGTGTCATGTAAAACTACCCCATAAATTTCCCTTCTGTCATAACCTGAACTTGCAAATGAAAGCAGTCTCACATAGTATTTGACAACAGAGGCGATACTATGACACAGAGCTGATTAATTCTGTTCAGAACTTTGTATGTCTATAATCTGGCCTTTCTACCTCATAAATGCATGACATCATACACAAATTGAATAGTCTTTCTTAACTACAAAATGAATCTCTTTTGTGACTGTGAGTTGCCTTTTAACACTGTGTGAGCTACTACTGCAAGTATGAAGTTTGTTATCTGTAAAGTATTTATCAGCCTACTGCTGAGTAGACCATAACATAAGTGCTTTTGGAAAAGTTATGGAAACTTTTGTGTTTACTGACCCTGTACATCCCTGGCATACTAAGACAGGAATTCAAAAAAATTGCCTAACAAGCTATTTATCAAGGTATTATTCACTTAACAAGCCATAAAGAGTTACCTTCTGTTTGGGGCCAGTGTTTCCTGGGTCAGTGTACACAAGTAATGCTTACATTGTTAATCTTTAACAGAGTAGTGCTAAAAGAATTGTTTTGATCTCTTAACATTCAGAAGAGTTTTCATTTGCTAATGTGCCAGGCTCTGCAAGTCTATAGATTCTCCTGGAAACGTGTAAAAATGGCATACATTCACAGGATAAGGAGCAGTCCTTTCCCAGTGTGTGTATGTATGTGTTTGCACAGAAAATATATTAGAAATCAGGAATAAACTTAGTTCTGCTTATAAAATTCAGGGACTGGTGATATTCTTTCTTGTACAGTGTAATATAGAATCAGTTTAGTTTATTATGGTGAAGCTTAGTTGATCTGATAAAGTTTGGTCTCTTATATTTCTTTTCCTGTTCCACAGATGAGTGAATTTCCCCCTTGGGGTATAGAGTGAGGATTGGCACTCACTTGTGCTCACTCTGCTCTACAGAGGGCAGGTTTTGGTCCTTCAACTCCTTTCCCAAAGCAAAGCAGATAAAAGTAAAATTTACTGTATCTCACTAACAGCTTTAAGGAAACAACAACTTTACTTCTAAATATAGCTAAAATCAGTGTGGCTCTAAAAAAATCTACCATGACTTTAAATGTACATTGGGTAACTTTGCTTCTGGCACATGGGTGTTAATTAACACAACCACAATATCAACCAGAAGAGGTACAACAATAGCCAGCTTTCTGCCTCATGTTCTTAATACGATGCCCAGAGATTTCTTTTATTTAGTATACTGCAATAGTTGTAGCAATCTAGTTTAATGGAAGAAATAAGAAACAACACGTACCAACAAGTCTAGTTACTTGCATACTTAGTAGACTTCTGAAGCTGGAAGTAAACATGCTTATGGTATCAAAATTCCCTGCATGCAATCTTCCTCTCCACTGTTAACTGGCAGTTTACTGTAAGCATCAAAGTAAATGTATGTCTTGAGGTCAGATTTTAAGCTGAAGACTAATTAATTTGAACAAGGGCCTTTCTAGGTTTAAGGGTTAGTGAGAAAGGCAGGTTTTAGCATAAGTAAATAAACACGCATCAAAAACTGGAGTCTATCTGGAAATACTGGGAGAACAGGTGAAAACAACTGGAGGACCAACCTGATTGAGGCCTGTAAATGTAAGGATAAGGTGGTGGCAAAAAAGAAAGATGTTAGCAGAACCTCGGACTGATTTTAAAAGCATTGATGAAAGATTTAATTGAAAACATAGTATGTGTATGACTAGTGTATAAATTTGGTTTGTACACATTCTGATTAGGTTTGGCAGTGTTCTGGTAGTGTTCTTTTGCCAAAGCAAGAGCTGACTGTGCACAGTCGCTATGTAGGAATGTTTAAGAAATTGGATTTGGGACCACTGATGCACATCTCTCAGTGACAAAGACAGTTTACAAAGTTTGCTCACCTTGCACCTCTGTCCTTACGTGTGGCCCTTGATTCTGATAGTACAACTGTTTGTGAGCCTACATGGTTAAGCAGATCAGGGAAATTATCTGTGTTAAAAATAACCCCTTTTCTTAGGGTTATCTTAACCCTCAGTATTCTAAGGAAAAGGGTTATTTTTAGCACGGATCAGTTACTTGATACATTTCATCGTGCAGCCCTACAGTTATATGAACCACTGTACCAAACCCCAGAGTGAGGGTTGGGAACTCTTTAAACAGACTTGGCTACAGCAGTTATTTCAAGAGTGGTCAGTTGTAAATGTAACTGGTAAATTGACATCAAGGTGATCAGTCAGGTAATTATAGTAAAAATGTAGAATTGGGATACAAGCTGTCTTGTTTTCTTGGTACAATTGCAAATAGACAGTACACGTTTTCAGGTGTACTTCTACAGGTTATTTCTTTTCAGTGACCTTCAAAAATAAATCTATTCCATTCACAAGTTTAAGCAAGTGCTTAACCATCATGATAAAGAACAGTTCACCAGTTTGAAAGCCATGGTGTTCTTTTCTGCAAAAACAAATCATTGCTAGTGAGTTTCACTAATTGGAAATTTGTTGGTCAGTCTTAAAATAGGAAGTAGATTGCAATCTGGTTTGTGTCACTAGGAGTTTTTAATAGATATTGCTTATCATTACATGTTCTTGCTGCAAAGAAAAATCTTTCTTAACTGGCCCTTTGATTTTCAGCATCAGCAGAGAGATGTAGCTTAAAGGATGTGTAACTTAAATGTAGCCTGGACTATTGCAGATTACGTTTTATTCCCTCTGTACACACATTCAGCCTTCAAAATTTTATGCCTTTTAAAATAACTTTCTTAGTTAGGTCTCCAAGGTAGGATCAAAAATACCTAAGATAAAGTTACATTGTATTCTTTTGGTAGTTGTATTCTTTTGATACACTAACCAAGCTTTGCATAGCTGGGAGGCACGATTACTATGTGATAGTAAGAGCAAGGGTGATGTTTGCAGTCACAATGTGCATTATCTTACTCCACCACTGTACCCCCTCATCTGTATTGGGGAAGAAAAGGAGAAGACTGGAGATGAGCTCATTGGGTTGCCCTTCCGGAGCACACAAGTCTGATGGGTGAACTCTTGCATTGCCCAAATTTGAACGATGCAAACATGTGGTAACATCACTCTGTGGAAAAGACTGTTGGACAGTTTTCTGTTCCGTGATCCCATTTGCATCCCACAATTTCATGAAAGTCCAGATATTTAATCATTTCATTTCCCAGTCCAGATATTTAATCATTTCATTTCCCAGATCTTGGATGGCATACTTTCCTATCACTTCCTACTTTGGGAGAATATCCCAGCCTACCAGCCTGGGATATCAAAAAATAAGAAGAACAAAACAATGACAACAGAAATGCTTTTTAATTTAGCACAAATACTATTACATGAAGCTTGTGTCATCTGCAAGCGATTTTGTATTTTGGGTGAGACTGAGTTAACAGCCTGAGGCCACACTGCGCTTCAGAAGCTCAAAAAAGACCTTTTTTTTTTTTTTTTTTTTTTTAATAGGGAGTGTAAAATCTTGCAAATTTGTTTTCCCAGTTTTAGAATATCTCTTTGGTCCACTGTTTTGATCTCTTGAAAATGTGTCTCAAAATAATAGGAAACCTTCACCTTTTTGTTAGTGGGATCACATGCTTTCCAGTGAATGTGACTGAACATACCACACATATTTGCACGCTGACAGGAGGGGTAGCTGTTTTCCTCTTGGGGCAGGGTTGGTGGATCTTAGGTTGTATGTAAAAACATGTCCCTGTCAGTGAGTAATTGTAGCAGGGAAGAGCTTGCTTCAACAGTAGTTTTAACCAAGCTAGCAACGAAGCTGGTTCTTCTCTTTGTGTCAATTTAGGATGTAAATTAAGATAATCAGCTGAAAAATCTTTTGTCAGAATCCGAACCAGACTGAACAAAATGGTTGGAGGTTTTGAGAGTTTAAAGTTTCAGGTTGCCAAAGGAATTATAAGGAGATACTTTAAATACAGCTTTCCTTTCTCACTGTGATGATCACTAGTTTTTACATGTGAACTAGAGAGTATGGGCATACAATGAGAAGAAAACTACTTGGTTCTGATTTTAGCTTTGCCTTAAGACTTGGTTTAAGGATCTGTTCCAGTCTAGCTTCAGCTGGCTCATGAGATCTCTAGACCTGTGTATCTGCTACTGTCTCTATTCAAAGGATGATTGACAGCTCGGATTCACAAGCAGAGACACTTTGCTTTGCATGATTGCAGTTCTTCACACCCACACTCTCCACCTTCAGGGATGCTGCAGCCATTCACACAGTGGTTACTGAATTTTTACATATTTTTTGTATGTACTTTTCTGTATTTTATAGCCTGTCATATTCAAAAACCTCTACAAAGAACGTAAAGGCAGATGCACATCAAGCTTAGCTTCTTTGTTAGTCAGAACTGAAACCCCACTTTCAGATCACCTCCTAGATTGCAGTTTGTAGCAAGGTGTTCTGAAACTATGGTAGGTCAGGGGCTGATCTATAAGCAGCTGAACCTCCATGCAGCAGAAATGAAATATATACCTAGGAACAGTATTTTCATCAGCATCCTAAGCTTGTGCCTCCCTCTGACTATTTAGTTGCCTTCTGTTAATTCAGTTAACGTCAGGCATCTCATATGTGTCATGGGTTTAGGAAAAAAACACACATCAAGTAATCTCAGTTTAGAAAAGAAGACTAGACAGATAATCCTGATTCTATGATGGTGCTGAGTTTCATGTCCTTACTGTCACAATAATGTGGTACTGGGGTCACACCAATATTAGCGGGATGTTCAAAGAAAATTCCCAAATAAAAGTGCTCTCTACTGTACATAACTGATATTTCTCCCTAAGCAAATAATGACATCTTACAAATGGCACTGAAAGACAAGATCCATATTCTTTCAGCCATACATGGGGATCCATGCATCCCTGAGCAATGCAGGACAGAATGTAAAGCCTGTCCTTGAGTTCAAACCCCTACTGCCTGACTCTTGCTTTGTTATTTTAATCATTGGTGGAAAAAAATTATGGTAAAAAAAAGATATGGTTGAGTTATATTCATTTACAACAGTCTATCATCACCAAATAATGTTTTTTTAAGTTTCAGAAACTGAAATTTCTGTGTAAACCTGAAGTCCTTTATATTTAATTTCCAAGTTAATATAAGGAAAAGAACACCAAGTTTATGTATGTAAACATAAACAGTGACAACAATTAAAAGGCCCTATAATGAATTTTATAATATTTTTACATTATTAATATATATTCAATCTTTCATATGTTGAATATCATATGTATGCTATTATTCTGCTGCATAAAGTGTCTGTCTAGTTTTCTGTATGGCGCTAATTGAGATCTCTGTCTCCAGGACATCCTCTCCCCGTTGACAACAACTGTTCACTACCTGAATTGGGAATTGTATTTGCTCTTATCTGACCCTGTCAAAGTCAACTAAGTTAGATTTTCTCACATTTTTATAATAGACTTGGGCATTCTTACATTAAATATCCAAGTAATTTTTTATATAACATTAGTTTTCTGGAGAAAGAGTTTCAGTGATTGGTATTAAATTAGTTTCTAGTCATGAAGTGATCCACTAAGTGGAAAGGGAACTTTAGCAGCTGTCCAGATGATGTAAAAAGGGAGGCTCGAGGACCAGTCAGAGGCTCTTTTCTTGTAGTATACAAGAAATATATAAATTTCTTCAACTTCAGGTGTTGAGCTCAGTTAAAGCAAATCAAGTCTTACAAGATTTTTAAAAGAATCTTAGTGAAAATAATTTTTTTACTAGAACATGTTGTAGAAAGAACTATTCTAAACTACTTTAACTTTACATAAAAGCAAGTAAAAAATAAACCTTAGAAGGTTTGTAGATTTTTTTAATAATGGCTTTGATAGAATTACATAGACTTATTTTTTCCAATTCGTATTTTAATGAAAAAACTCAATTGTTTTGTTTTTCTATTTGCATGTAAATTTTAGTTTGGAAAAAAAAAAAAGGCTTTCTGAACATATTGGATCAGTCTTCTGAATAAAGTGGCAGCTTTTGGGGAAAAGGCAAACCTAAAATTTTTCTTGCCTGCAGTCATCAAAAATCCCTGATTCTCTGTGAAAGAAAAACGTCAATCCAGGTGTCGCTGCCAAAACCTTGTCTGCAAAACTCACCAAACCAAAGGGAAGCAGGTGAGAAAATATCTCAGAGTTTAGAACACTCTCCATGTTCCAAGTTCTCAGTCTTACCATGTGTCTAAATGTAAAACTCATGTACAACATAAGGTTTTAGGGAAAAAAATGGTCCTATAAGAACTTGGGGAGAGTTGCAATGGTGGGGGGAAAAAAGAGTCCCTTTTTCATTTTTGTTGGTTTCTTGGAGCAAAATTTGGAGTGCAACATTTTTGGGGTGTGATGAACCGTTAGTTGAGAGATTAACCAGGAAACAAGGCAAAATGTAAGATATGCTGAGATAGAAGAGGTTAGTTTCCAACTTTGTTGAAGTGTGGATGAACATACAGACGGGGTTATGGGGAATTTTGAAAAGCAATCTGTATTACACTCAGTTATACTGGACAATACTCTGAGAAGAAATAATTTCTTTTTACATCACAACTTAAGATGGAGGAATCTGAGAAGATCAGGACCAAACAAACAGATGTAATTCCAGTTAACATAACAGAAAGACTATCTGTGTGTACACACAGCTGCTCTATCAGGGTTCAGGGTTCTAAACCATCAACAGGGTAATTACAAAGTAATTCAGTTCTTACCCGTAACAAAGGACGAAATATCACACTTGATTACACTAATCTTACTATACCAAAAAAGGTATATAGATGAGTACTTCAGATTGTAGATCTCTCTGTTCTGTACTAATCAATGTTTCCAGAGAATATGAAATCACCTGGAAGCATTTTTCCTATACAGCTCAATTAAAACCTAGAGATTAGCTGAGATGAGTTTGGAGAGTGCAATGCAGTGAGCAGCAGTGCCTTCCTATTGAATAGCCTAGTCTCTGATTACTGCACCATCACCTATCTGGATACCCAGAGGGCTTATTCCACTACTACCAGTACAGGAAGTAGCTCTGTCCTTAGGCGGATGAAGAGGGATCCTTTGTAAGAGAAGAGGGCAGTAAGACAGGAAGAAGGGTAAAAGTAGTTACTATGGGTTTATGAAGCTCAGAGGTAAACTGAGTGATCAGTGTACAGTATATGCAGATTATCTTGTTTCTTTCCTTTCCTAATCAGATAAAGGAAATTTGACTTGATCCCTTCTGTAATTTCACTGAAGTTCAAGGAAACTTTAGGTGAAGACACGAAAAATATATTCCCCCATACAGCTTGCTCAGAATTGCACAGTGTAAATACAATATAGTAACACAGTTATAGCAGCAGATTTTTTATAGTAGCAAGAGTGTCTCAGGTTTACTTTCTACGACATAGAGAGTATGGGTGGTTCATTACATGTTTGACATAGAGAAACAAAGTAAGAATTTTGGCTTCCTTGAGAGAACTAACTTTGGGTCTGAAACAGATGGTATATTTAATGATGTCTCTCTCTTTACCTT
>NW_009922166.1:0-3178 GCF_000696875.1 Nestor notabilis | reverse complement strand
CTTTTAACTTTTTAGAAAAAAAAAAAAAAAAAAAAAAAAAAAGTGGTGTTTTTCTCCTTTTGTTTGTACATTCCAAACATGTAAACAAAAGCCAAGAGTTGTAAAAGGTTCTCCAAAGTAGAAAAGTTACTGGCTTTGTGTTTCCAAGGTTGGCCTCAAGTAAAAGCAAGGTCAATGACTGTGTTTGATTCCCTGTATCTTGATGCTTCAGTGACATCTCTAGAAGAGGAATCCTGAAGTTTAGGAAACTAAAAGATACATTGCTGTCATTGAAAACTCATCCCTATGAAGCCTTTATTTTAAGTTTTTTTATGGCTTATCATTTATTTCAGTGTCTGAGTGCCTGTGACAGAAGTTCTCCAAGTTTTCTGTTGAAATTTACCTGACTTTCTTACAGAAGACAGAAAAATAAACTGATATCTTCACCATAAAGTGATGTTTTCACCATAAAAGTCAAAAAACTTTTAACTTCTCTCAAAGTTTTTATTTTCATGTGCCAATATGATCAAGTCATTTGTGCCTGCTGGAAATAGTCTGATTGTTACCCTTGACGTCTGTGTAGTGCTGCATATGAACTAAAACCAGAAATACCAGTTACACTGGTACAACTGGAGGCAGGTTATGAATTCTGGTAATCTCCTACCTCAGAGAGCAGCACCAATTGTACATCAGAAGAGGTTTTTTTCCTGCACCTTGTAAATCCAAGTTTCAGTTTCATTCCTAATCCAGATTATACTCACATATTAAAGTTCTGTTATACTTTGGAATTAAAAAAAAAAAAAAAAAAAGTGTTTAAGGAAAATGGATATATATGTTACTTTCTCTTTGAATTTAATGTTAGTCAAGTGGCAGAATCTCTTCAGAGATTCTTGCATATAATCATTCTTATGGATTTTACTAATAGAAACATTACAGAATAATATACGTTGGGAGGGAGCTCTGGAAGTCTGTGATACAATGAAGTTATACACGGCTTTTCCAATAAAGACATAAATATCTCCAAAGTACGGGTTTCAAAACCTCTGTGGTTCCATATTAGGGCATTTGACCACCTCATGGTGAAAAATACATCTTTTCCTGTATCATCAGAATGTCCTTGTCTACAGCCTGTGCTTCTGTCCTTTTAGTCATCCTCCAAGAAGAGACTGATCCTGTCTTCTCTATACTTTTCACCTTCAAAGTTTAATTTATTTACAAAAATGAAAAAATTCAACTTCAATTCAATCAGAGCTTGAGATAAGGAATATTTCAGGCAAGTTTCATTCAAATGGTGAGTGTACATTTCTGATAATCTGATTTTACCTGTAACTATTAAGATTAATGCATATTGTAAATATTTTCTGCTTTCAACAATAAGAAGTCAGTGGCAATGTCTAATATAAGATGGTAATTTCTTGCTTTCCAAAACTGAAAAGCTTGATTATTATAATATTTATTTTTAAGGAGGAGCATTGCTTCCAGGCTGTAACTGCAAATCCGTTAATATTTTTCTATTTTATTTTAAAATACAGTGTTTAATATTACTGGCGAAGATATTAACTGTGCAGAATGAAGATAAGTTATACATGGAACCTCTGTGCAGAGGGTTCAGTACTGGCTGCACTAATATTGCTCTGAGCAGCATCACCTGGGGCATCCACTCACCCTCCTTGCCAATTAGTCCAGGAGCCGATGTGAATATAGTATAGTCAGGAAGTAAAAAAAGTTCTTCTGAAGTACTTTGCCACAGTCAATCTCCTGAATGGGTAAAATCATAGGTAAATCAAACTGTTCTGACAGAAATGGGGTCTATACAGTAAGAACCAGAATGGAATTGTTATCTGTGAAATATGGGCTCTTGGATTTGGTCTTCTTTCTAGTGCAATATTCTCTATACGCCAACTATTAAATGAGGAAGGATTACTATGTGACAAGCTCAGTGCTGCAGTTTATGCACTAAGAGGCAGTAATAAATATTCTGATACAAACCACAAGATTTCTTTCACCAGCTGTTTTTGTACATGTTGCCTCATCCTGCTCACATATGCAATATTTTTCCTTCAGGGAAGCATCAGCCATTCCAGTGCAGTTGAATATGTAAATTATAGCAACAGAACTAATTTGCTACCTGGTCTCTGAATGTCGATAGCTGAGAGGTCAGTTACTACCACTGTAATTTCGTTTTGTTCAAAATGTTGTTGAGCACTGTTGTTTGCCTTACATGGGTTAGATACCATTTCACCAACTAGTTCTGATACAGTGTCACAAAGCTTAATAGTGTGCAATCTGAAGGTACACAGCTGGGATACCAGCAGTAAGCTCAGTTTTTATCTTCAAGACAAACCTTAAGCCTCCAATTTTTCACCTAATGTCTCCTGAAGATTCAAAAGGAAGTCTACCTATTCTTCTGACTCTGCTATGTCCAATACGTAGCTCTTCTGAATAAAATCGAAGGACAACTAAAAGGGCTTGTATGGTGCACTTGTTTTCCGGTGAGCAATTGTTAATTTGCTAAGTGTCATTGGAGGTTCACAAATTGTAGATGTTTGAAGTTGTGAATGGAATAGGAATTCCTAAAAGATACGAGATATCTTGGAAATTTTGCATCTATTTAGTATGGGAAATTTGTATCATCTTTGAAGAATGAATGCATATGGTCCAAGATAAATATCACTGTCAGAAATTTATCCCCTCACATACTGCACTTGGCACAAACCAAACACCCTGTGGCTATTTATTCTTTCTTTGCTTTGGTTTTATGTATTCAATGTAAGCCATTGACAGAACATAAATGTTTCAAGATCAAATCAACTTCTGTGGCACAAAGATCAATGTTACTAGTTTATTATCTTTCTACTGTCTTTCTTTATCCCTGTTCGGAGGCCAGCATGTGGTCAAGAGCATCCTGGACAGCACTGTGTCAGGTATGAATAAGTACCTGCTGCAACTGGAACACGTGGAGTTGTAGCCTCGGGTAGCTCCTGTGAGGAGCCACTAGAGGCTGCTCAATAAACGCACCCCAAAGCCTCACCGCTTGAGCGGGGTGGATGAGGTCATGTGTGAGACTTCACATGTTTTTCTTCATGTGAACAAAAACATTACTAGAGCATGTTCTTTGTAAGAGAAGAGGGGACATGTTCTTCCTGGTTGGGATAGTGAGGAGTTAACAAGAACAGAAGATAGTAAAAAAAAAAAAAAT
>NW_009922165.1:0-39079 GCF_000696875.1 Nestor notabilis | reverse complement strand
CCCAGCTCGCCTTTTCCTCTCCTCTTTCGGGGAGGAGACAGGGGAGGGCTGGAGGCCACCGCCGAGCAGCTTCGCTCTGCTCGGGGCACCCTACGTGGAGGCACCTCGGGCGGCTGCGAGCCGCGGTCAGCAGCTCGGCCGGATCGGACCCCCCCGCTTCCCCCCGCACAAACCCTCCCCTTCAGCGCAGTGCCACGTTTCAAAGCAAATCCGGACGGGAAAGGGGTGGCCGGGGGGCCTGGCGGAGGAGGAAAGGCTCCTTCTGTAGCAAATCGCAGGAGGAGGAAATCCATTTCCTTAATACCCTCCCGGTGGCAGCCCCCTTCTTTTTGATCCCACCTCCCCCTTTTCTTTTTCTGCGAATGCATTGAATGAGCGAGTCGCTTCCAGCGCACAAAGCCCTTTCGATGTGCTTGTGCACGCATATATACATGTATTTAAAGGTCAGAGGGGTTTCAAAACTAACGCGGCCAGCTGTATTCCAAACCCATATGCAAATGCTGCAAAGTTGGGCTGCAAGTTTCGTGCTCGTGCTTTAAAAAACCCAGAAGTCGCTGAGGTTGCATCTCTGTCAGGGTTTCTCCTTGCAGCTGGCTGTTTCGGGGTGCTGGTGCCTTTGGTTTCACACCAGGAACCCCATCCCAGAGAGGTGGTACCCGGCCTTGCTGCTGTGAGGGATTTTGGTTGATGCGATGCTCCGAGGGTGGTGTTGACGTGCAGTGTGATGAGCCCTCCCATGGAGGTGGTGGTGGCAGGGAGGATTTTGTGGTGTTTCTGGTTTTTGAATGTGTTTTAATTAAATCTCCCCCCGTTGCTGGGAGGCAGTAGTTTTGTGCTGGTGCCACTGTCTGAGGCAGACCTGAGGGAGACAGGGTGGCTTTCAGCATCCTCCTTCTGCACCACCCAGCAGCATCATCCCTCATCTTCCCCTCGACATTGGGACAACTCTTTTGGTCCTTGCAGGTTATTCTGTTTGATTCCTTCTACTTTTCCCCTGGAGAAGAAATTGGGCTCTGCTTTTCCCAACCCTCCAAACTATGCCCATTTGCACCACCTCCTCAGTGAGTTTTGATAGCAGCTTGGGTATTTCTGCCTTTCAACGCCTTTTCAGTACCTCCTCTACGATGATGGGGAGGGCATGTCACCGTCCCTTCTCCTCCTCCTCTGTCCTGCTTCCCACCCCACAGCGGGGCTCCCGCCTTCCCCGATGCTGGTGGCCACAGCCAGGCTCAGGCTCTGCGGAAACAGCCGAATCCTGCTCACAATAGGCCGTTTCCTGCAGGGGAGGTTTCTTTGGGGAGGCTTTTAATCTTTTCCCAGACAGCCACTGGGAGTCAAGGGCTTGCTTGCTCCAGCACCCTGCTCACAGTGATGCTTGAGGGCTGCCATGGGTCTCCCCCTCTCCAAGCACAGCGTGAGGTACCCCTTGAGCATCCTCCTTGGCACCCCATCCAGATGGATCAGTGGCTCCATCAGGGCAGTAATTGTATCATAGGATCATTCCTCTGCAGCAGGGAGTGGGTACCAGTTGTGATGGAGATGCCCTTCACATCTCACTTGATGCTTGGCTTCACTGCTGGCTGTGCCACTAAGTGCCATCCCAGCTCCAGGGAAGTGATTTGGGGCCACAGAGTGTGGCAGGAGGCTGCTTGCTGGTGTTACAGGTGTGTTGGACTTGATCGTTCAAGTATTGTGCGCATTTTAGATGATCACAGCATTGCTCGGGGTGGGGTGGGGGGGAGGGGGGAAGACCAGGGCTTGGAGGGAGTCCTCCCAGAAAGAGCAGTCCTGAGCTGGGTGCTGTGGGGTTTTCTGCCTTCCCAGCCAGCCCTCAGCCTTCAGGGTATGAAGACATGCCTGGTATACATCTGCATGGTGCCAGGGAGGGATTTTGCTGCGTGTGTGTGACTGCTCCATCCATGAGTGAGCTGGAGCCTGGAAACTGGATATTAGGAAAAATTAGGCTTAACCTGGCTATTAGGAAAAATTTCTTCACAGAAAGGGTGCTCAGGCATTGGAACAGGCTGCCCGGGGCAGTGGTGGAGTCACTGTCCCCGGAAATGTTTGAAAACCATGTAGATTAGGCCCTTAGTGACATGGTTTAGTGGTGGACTTGGTAGGCCTGGGGTAAAGGTTGGACTGGGTGATCTTAAAGGTCTTTCTCAACCTAGCCGATGCTATGATTCTATGAGTGAACATCTCCCCTTTTTTGGGGGCAAAACCTATTTTAAGTGACTGTGTATAGAAACGTGGAACAGGTGCTTTCTGTCCTCAAGCAGAAATCACTTTGCATAACTCTTTCCACCCTGCTTTGCAGAAAAGTGAAGCAAAGGCCAGGCTGGGTTTAACCTGCAGCTGCCCAGTGGCCTGTGTCCTGTCTGGGATGGCTCCTGTGTGCGGTGTTGGGTTGATCATCCTCCATGCGGGTTGAATTTGGGGGAGACCTCACTGGTGTTGGAGGGTTCTGTATTAGATGGGGACTGCTGCTATAATCTCTGTAAGATGGGGAAAACGAGGCTCAGTCTTATCTCCCTTTATGCCCAGAGCTGTCTGGCACAGAAGCTCATGGGCAAAGCAGAAGACAGCTGCTGATGCTTGTGCATGGGGTGATGGTAATGCAGTTATAAACCATTGTGTTTTGAGAGATGCCCTTGCTGGGCTTTCCCCATGCGCAGAGCCGGGCAGTGAGTCATGGTCTCCCAAACCCTGGGTTGTGACACTGTCAAACGAAGGCGGCTGACGAATGAGCTGCTATTTCCAGGCTTCCTGCTAAATATACTTTCCCCTCCCTGGTCCTCTCCGTAGTACTCTGCAAAAATTAAGGCCTTCCCATCGTTAACAAGGGAAAACAAACCATGTTCCTGCCTCCCCTGGTCCTGGCCAGATGTGGGAACTGAGGCATGCCCGTGGCTTAAGGGCTGAATAGTTGGGGGAGAGAGGGGAGGGGAAGGGATAAAAAAGCAGCATTTTGGTCTGCTTTCCAAAAAGGAATAAACGGGAGGGAGCGTGAGGCAATGATAGTTGTGTCCTGCTGGGGGATGAGCTTGTCTGTGGGAGCAGAGGGGCTGTGCCGTGCTCAGGGAGGGCTTTTTGTTGAAGCTGGCTGTTTACTTTTAAAGGCTTTGGTCCAAAGTTTGGTCTTTAGTTTACATATAGGGCCTGTGTCAGTCCATACCGTGGATCAACAAGTTTTTCTGTCAATAAACACCCTGGCTGGTGGGGGAGAAAAGAACCCCTTAAGCTGAGAGAAAAGCCTTCAGACAGCATTTTATCTCTAATTAGTTTGAGTTGTTTTTCAAGCCATGGAAATATTTTCCCGGCTTCAACTGCAGAAACTCCCCCAGCCTCCCCCGCCAGAGGTTTGGAGCCACTTCCTTCCTCCAAAGCAGTTTTAACCCAAGCAGGACCATGGGGAGGGCTGCGTACCAGGGGGTTCCTGTTTGGGGTGAAGACAGCATGGGCGCTGCAGATCTTGATGGGATGAGGCATTCAGGAGGGAAACTGGGTTTCATAAAGCGACCTGGTACCTCCCTGTGAAGGATGCTCAAAAGTTATCCCTCGCTCATGAAAATATGGAGGTTTGAGAGTCGTGGCAGGTAGATTTTGGGAGAAGTGCTCAGCTGCCTGGATGCACGTTTAGCTGCCTTTATTAAAAGCTGCTTGCTCACCTGCAAAAGCAGAGGGGAGATTTAGATTAGATATTGGGAAGAAGTTGTTCCTTGTGAGGGTGCTGAGGCGCTGGCACAGGGTGCCCAGAGAAGCTGTGGCTGCCCCATCCCTGGCAGTGTTCAAGGCCAGGTTGGACACAGGGGCTTGGAGCAACCTGCTCTAGTGGAAGGTGTCCCTGCCCATGGCACGAGGGGCAGAACTGGATGAGCTTTAAGGTCTCTTCCAACTCAAACCATTCTGTGAATCTGTGAAAAATGGAATTGGGATTTTGGTTTGGATTCTAAGAGTGTTTTGTGGCAAGGGAAAAACAGCATTTTCTGAAGAGGCTGAGGGGAGCTTTGCTGCTTTGTACAAGGCAGCAAACTCTGGGCTAGCAGCGGTGTGGATATTTCTAATTGCTGCGTTATCAGGGAGTAGGTGCACGGTGGTGGACAGCAGATGCACAGTAAATACAAAGCAGTGCTGGGATTGTTTGGTTTTATCCATCACCCTCTCATTGAGAGCTGTGAGGTGGATGCACTCATTTGATTACAACTGTGTTGCTCTGTGAGAAAGAGTCCAAGCCCTGTCCTGGCTGCTCTGAGCATCGCAGGAAACGGTGGTCTTGATGAACATGTTGAGTTTTGCCTCTTCACCGTCTGGCTGCCCTTTAATGCTCGCTTGGGTTAGTTAGTGTCATCAACCACTTGCTGCTGAAGGTGCTGTTTCCTCTGTGTTGCTGCAGAGAACCTCCAGGACAACCACTTCCCAAATTTAGCTGGTTCAGGCATATACCTTATGCAAGGCAGGATGAGGCTGGGATGAGGAGCATCTCCCTCACTCTCTTCGGCAGTGGTGGGTTGTGTAGAGGTGGCCTTAATGCAGGGTAGGGAGCATATGAGGCATATACAGCCTTTCCTATACGGTCCCCGCTCAGCTCATTCCATGCAGACAAATCTCTCTCCAATCCTACAAAAATCCCCACCTGAGACATGGTGACTTCTGGCTGCCTTTAGAAAAGACTGAAGATAAGAAGGGGAAACCAAAGAAGCAAATTGAGGAGGTGGCCTCACAGCATAACCAAAAAAATACAGTAATACCTGGAGGGGCTCAATTCTACCCCTGCCTGCAGCAGTTCTGTGGGAGCTCTGGCTCTGCTGCTGCCCTGCAAGACAGGAGCATGCCTGTTGCTTCCTTTCCCATACCAGAATCTTGTTTCAGAGCAAACAAACAGTGAGCATCTTGTGAGGATTATTCAGAGGCACATTTCTCCTCCCTGTACAAACTTCTGCTTTCTCTGGCTGCCTGCAAAATGCTCAGTGTGAACATTAAAGCTTTGCCATCCCCAGTGCTCGTCGCTGCTTCCTGAGCCAAGGAAACCTGGTTACTGCCCTGCAGGAGAGCTGCAGGTGGCATTGCTGGAGGTTCAAGTTTTCGTGTTTTCCAGGAGATGTAAGCTTCATAAGGTGATGTTTCTGTCTCTGCACACTGCATAGTGGTGGGCACACTGTGAGTGCTCCCAGTTGATGTGGTGGAGGCGATGCTGTGGGGGCTGCAGCTACAGTGTGGAACTGGTGTTCACTTGGAGGGAACTTGGCTATGACCTCATTCAAGTCACTCATCCCTCCAGGTCCACTGGGTGTGGTGTAATGTGGGCGATGGCGGAAGGACACGAGTCCTGCCGTGGACGTGCAGCGTGTCCTTCACCTTCAGGGATGGAGGGATGTTCCGCTCAAGGTGGTTCATCCTACACGTTTCATGCTCTACCTGCTGTGGCTGCTAGAAACTGTGACTCTTTGCCTGTTGAACTGAGATGTCCTTGTGGTGATGGTGGGAAGGTGGAGGTAACCCAGCCAAGGGCATAATGGTAATGGTGATGGCGTGGAGGGTGGTGAGTCTGAGGACAGAGCTGAGCTGGATGATAAGTACATCGTTCTGGGTTTGATGTGCAGTTGCAGGGAGAAAAGCTTAGAGGTGGAAGCGCTCACCAAATGAGATGGAACCAGTCTTCCGTGCCCTTGGAAAGCTGAAGGACCCACCACAGGGTGAGGGGTGAAACTCTGCCCGTGTTCAGATGTTTCCATGGTCAGTGTGATGCCTGAGAGAAGACCTTCCCTCCACATAATCTCTGTGAGATGTCCCAAGGTGGATGGGGAGGTTGTATGCCTGGAGGTTCAAATTTGGCCTCCGCAGTGGTCCATAGTGGGTGGCTGTAGGTGTGTGCCTTGGCTTCCCCATCCATCAGGTGGAGCAGAGAGGCAGTTTATCTTTGGAAATAGGTCTGTCAGGAGGTTTCATTTATCTTGGGCTGTAGAACATTTTATGTGGGCTTTAGAAAACAATCTGCTACCTCTCTATAAGGAAAGGTGAAGGGATGCAGAGGTTGCCCCCGAAGCTGCTAGTGGTCCTCTGGCCCACATGAAGCAAGGGCAGGTGTGGAGATGGGACAAGCATTGCTTGATCCTTGAGTGGATGGAGGAAACATTCCTATCAGGCCTTCTAGAAAAGAAGATTAAGAGAGTCCTGGCAAACTGTGTTGTGGCTGGGCACCGTGCAGGCATTGCTTGCCACACTGGAGATGCTCTGGGGTCATTTCTCAGACCCACAAGTCTGGGTTATGGCCCCTCCAGCAGGTTAGGAGGCTTCATCTGGAGATGATGTCTTGTTTCCAGCTTTTCACACCTCTGGATGTCAGCCAGGTAGTCGGATAGATGTAAAACCTTCATTGTTTGCTGCTGTCATCACATCCATGATACAGCCGCCCATCCCTGCAGCATCATGGCCACAGCTGGCTTCATGTGTTTGTTTCATGCCCAGTGCCAGCTTGTGACGAGGTTTGGATGTAAAGTCCAGGTCCTGGTTGTGCTGTACCACTCCAGGATGAAGCAACTTTGCTTTCCCAGCCAGTGAGGTTTGCAAGAGCCAGAATTGTATCTCTGTAAGCCAGCTTGAGGCCAGGTGATGTGCTTTTTCCATTACCACCCCAAGCTCTGCCCGTGGTCTCCATCTCCCTCGGCAGAGTGCTTCTTGCGTCTCCTCCTCCACAAGCAGAGCACAGCATGTGGGATTCCTTTTTTTTTAAGTGGAAAATAATAATAATACTCCCCAAACATCATGAAAACAAACCATGGAGTTTGCTGTGCCCCAACCGGGGCTCCAGGAAGGTGGGCAGCCTGTGCCTGCAGAGCAGAGCCACCGGCTGGTTGCGCAATGCTCATGAGGGCAGGATGGGAGTGCTTGGCAAAGCCCCTGTGTCCCCCCAACAGCTACGCCCAATAAGACATGAAGCAATATTTCCAGCAGGGTTTTTACTAGCCTGCAGCTCAGAAGCATTCTTGAGTGAAATGCAGCTCATCTCCATCGATGGGCACAGGATTTTTATGGGCTGATTGCATATAAGGCTGGGTGCTTGTGAAGCATTGGAGGGGTGGCTTAGGGGCCATTGGAGAGGTAAAAAATCTCAGGTGATCTGCTGCCAGTGGTGGGTTGGATGGGATGAAGGCATGTTTGGTGTTAGAATCACAGAATAGTTATACTTGGAAAGGACCTTAATATTATCTCGTTCCATGGGCAGGTCCACCTCACTCTAGACCATGTTGCCCAAGGCTCTGTCCAACCTAGCCTTGAACACTGCCAGTGATGGAGCATTCACAACTTCTTTGGGCACCCCGTTCCAGCACCTCACCCCCCTCACTGTAAAGAACTTCTTCCTTCTATCTAACCTAAAGTTCCCCTGTTTAAGTTTGAAGCCATTACCCTTTGTCCTACCACTGCAGTCCCTGATGAAGAGATGTTGGATGTCTGCACCAGATTTTGCTGTGGGCCCTACTCAAAGGTTCATTGGTCTTGGAGATGCTGCTTGGGGGCATCCTGCAGATGTTCTGCCCCATCCCCACAAATTCTCCTGCTTCACTGCTGGGGAGGCTCATTCCCTTGAATTAAAAGCAATAATGAAGACTGAACAGCACAGCCCTGGTTTGCAGGGAGCTGATGTCTCATTTCAGGCTTTTTTTTTCTCTCTGTGGGCCAGCCTGTGATGCTGGACATGCAGCTGGGATCTTATGTGTGGCCAGCACAAGGTTCAGCTCTTCTGTGCTTTTCCCCTGCCCCGTGGGACCCTGCAGGTCTGCACCTGCACAGTCTCTGAAGGGGTCCGGCCTCACTGGTCCAGTGGCTCCTGTTATTAGAGGAGTCTCCACAAAGATGCAGGAATAAATCCGTGTGGATTGTGATGAGTTTGCTTGAGTGCTGCCATTTCTAGGTGTGGCAGGCTCCCAGTGTGGCTGCCTGGAGTGGATGGGAATGAGTTGAATTAACACAAATACCCTGCTGGGTTGGGCTCCTGGTGTTCTCTGAGCAGCAGGTCACATGCGATGATGGTCCGTCCTGGAGGGGGTGCAGGGAGCTTCCCCAGTCAGGCTGGCTGGTGCTTTTTCCAGGTGTCTCTCTCTTTTATACATCCCTGTCTCCTTCCCAAATCCCATGTCCCTATTAACAGCCTTGCTGAAAGACCTTTCTGTGACCAAAGCCAGTGCCTACATATCTCCCTGGAAAATTTGCCTACATATCTCCCTGGAAAATTTGCCTTTCCCAGTGTGATTGGAAAGGGGAGTAAATGGTGGCAGAGGAATGGATTCAACAATTGATTTACTTCTTTTTCTCTTCTGTGTGTCTTTGACAGGTGACAGCCAAGACTGCCTTCCTGTTTATCTTACCTCAGTACAATGTTAGCGTGCCTACAGCAGGTAAGGGATGCTTCTGCTGTGGATGCCCCAAGGGGAGGTCAGTTTGTCGTCAGCCCCAAACCATCGTGGCCAGCTGGCCTGGGCTCACTCTCTACTGATGCACATGGCTTGGGCCCCTGTGTGGTAGTAAAGGAGATCTTAAAAGTAAGGTATGTGGAGGAAAAGCAAAGTTTGCATGGCTCGGAGCACAGTGTGTCTGCCAGCACTCGTGCTGCCAGGGTTGGGAAGAAATACTTTCCAGATGGTTTTAGGGCTTCCTCTCCAGCCTGTTCTTGCCATGGTCAGGCTGCTCTGTGCGTTCTGCAGAGTGAGGATCCTCCTCCAAGCCTGGTCAGGCAAGACCAAATTGCCTGATTGCATGCCCAGAGTAGCTCTGTGCCCTGCCAAGGAGCAGGAGGGATTTGGTTTTTAGGGGTGTGCAGATAATGCTGTTATCTATTGGGGATTGCGCAAGGTGAGGGTGTGGAGATGTGCGTGTGCACAGCATCACTGCTGTAGGCAGATTATGGTCCTGATGCATATGGGGAGTAATTGAAGGAGGCTCCAAGCTGGCTCAGGTCTGAGCCCAGTGGACCATAGGATGTGCCCCAGCTCCCAGCCAGCAGTCAGCTGGAGGCTCTGTCCCTGTTTGTGTTTTGGCTGCTAGTAGCTACCTTCCTAGCCAAGAGCCCCTCCGGGCACCGGTGTGGGGCAGCAGGAGGTGGTTTGGGTAAAGCTCACGATGAGCCAAATGCCCGGGGCACAGAGCCTGGCTTGGTGGCAGAAGCTGCAGTTAATTAGGAGTGTTTGAGTAATCATCCAGGGTGAGAGCGGGGCTCTTGGGATTAGCGCAACTAACTGAGGCAGACACGCGGAAGATAAAAGGTCTGCCCTTAAAGTCTGTGAACATTATGGTTGAAGAAATCATCCAGCTTCTAGATTAAATTGTGGTCTGTGCTGCCCTGTGGCATGGTCCAGACAACTTCCTCTGCTGTTGAATTAAGTGATTTATTCTTTCCTGATACCATAAATCTCAAGGGGGCATATAACCATCTCACCAGAACCAGTACTGAGGTATCAGTACGGGGCATGAGCTAGATGAGGCTGTGGGGAGAGGGGCCTTGGTGCAGCAAGCTCACTCAGAGGAAGGTTGCTGCTCACCTGATCTTTTCCAAGGCTGTTTCATATCCCTCACAACAAGGTTGCTGTTGCCTGTCAGCCAGCAGATCTTGCTATTGTCTCCCATTCTCAGTGCACTCAGAGCTCCTGCTAGAACAGCTGCTGAAATGCCCTAGAAAGAGGCGGCAGAGCTGTTGCACATGTGTGTAGTATTATTTTCCTTAGACTTGCAATTCTGTCTTTTATCTTGCACTGGGGTTATGAGCTCTGTGATGCCAGCAGCAAGTTTACCTCTGGGTTTGCACAGCACCCAGCTGTGGGGCTCCTAAGGACAGGGTGTTTTCACATACTTACACCTGGTATTTACATAAATCCTATTAAAATCTCATTCATGTATCTCAAATCTTAGAAGTCTGGACGAAAGCTTTGTTTGAGGGTAAACAGGGCAAGACAGAGAGTGGCTTCCCAGCACTGATATTTTGGAGAGGATGGACAGGATCAGGGTCAGGGAGAGCAGCAGCCCAGGTTGGGCTGAGCTTCACATCGTGATGCTTTCTGCGGCATGACATGAGCACAGCAGCTTTCCCGACTCTGCTTCTTCCCCACAAGCTGCAGGGCTGTGAGTAGTTGCCTAAATGCAGATACTTTGGGTGTTGTTGGGTCTCCTGTTGCCCCAGAAGAGCAGAGCCTCCTGTGGGGCCTATTTCATAGAATCATAGAATTTCTTATCTGCCAGCCCCATGCCACTGTCTGAGATCTCTTAATAGCACAAGGCATCTG
Source organism: Nestor notabilis (assembly GCF_000696875.1). Taxonomy (NCBI): domain Eukaryota; kingdom Metazoa; phylum Chordata; class Aves; order Psittaciformes; family Psittacidae; genus Nestor; species Nestor notabilis. The sequence goes on along the minus strand of NW_009922165.1, from coordinate 28,808 downwards.
CATGTGGGCAGCTGAGTCCTGCCGCAGCAGCTTTCAGGGGTGAGTAGGAGAAACTGGGTGTTGAATGATACCGAAGGGGTGGAAATCCCATCCTGGTCCCTAATGCTCCCACATTTTGGTCTCTTTGCAGATGGGGAGCTCATCCAGTATCACTATGGGCTGAAGGATGTGGTCACCATCCTCTTCTACTTCTTCATTGCCATCATCCTGCATGCGGTGGTGCAGGAGTACATCCTGGACGTGAGTGCTATTTGACATCTCGTGTCACCAAAGTATCTCAAGTACCATGGAGGGGATGTGGTCCTGCTGCAGCTAAATGCTGTTCGGGGGGTGGTCTGGGGGCTGAGGCGATGAGTGAGCCTTCGTCTCTGATGCTTGGGGCTGCTTGCGATGGGGAGGAGAATGGAAGATTGTTGACCTGGCGGTTCATGTTTTCTTGTTCCTTTTCTCTCCCTCTGCTTCTTCCCAGAAAATCAACAGGCGTCTCCATCTCTCCAAGATTAAACACAGCAAGTTCAATGAATCAGGACAGATGGTTGCCTTCCACCTCACCTCTGTGATTTGGTGCTTGTACGTCGTGGTAACGGTAAGGCATGGGGCTGTCTGGGTTTTGCATTCCCTGGGTGGGATGTGTGGTTTCTGAAGCACAAATGCCAGCAGAGTCCCCAGTTAGCCCCTGGGGCAAGATGGGCACGTGTCAGCAAGCTCATCTTTCATTTGTGATGGGTCTTGCCAGCCACTGAGTGAGGGCAGTTTGGAGAGATCCTTTTCCTGCTGGTGCAAGTCACAAGCAAATGGGTTGTAAAGTATTTTTGGAGCTGAACCCCAGTAATCCTGGCTGGCCCCATCATCTCCATCGCTGCTCTGGGACCTGCCATCTTTCTCAGCCTCTTACTTTCCTCCTTTTTTGTGCTCAGTGCCTTGGGGGTTTTGTGCCTTTTGCAGGGTTGCGGAGCTTATGGGCAGCACTGGGGGTGGATGCTTGGCAGCAGGTCCCCTTCCCATTGCTGAGGGTGTCCTGCCAGCCGCCTTTAGAGGACAGCTACTCCCTTTCTGGGGGTCTGCTGGCATTGCTTCTGCCCCTAGGGCAGTGGGAAGGGAAAAACAGTCAATGCTGCTGGTTTTGGGCTGCCTTCACCCAGTGCCAGACCCATCCCTCACCAGCTGCGGGGCTGTGGCCTCCTGTGCAAACCCGCATTGCCATGATGTGCTCCCCAAATGCTCTGTGTGTGCAGAGCCGGTCACCTTTGCAGCACTTGGCACTTCCTTTGCCCTCAACTGAATGAAGGGCTGAGGGCAGACAGGGCAGGGATGATGCTGACAGGTAGGTGCTGGCCAGGATGAATTTCCCATGCCAGCATCTCTTTAAAAGGGCCAGTGCAGCAACCCTGTGGCAGCATGGAACATGTGCATGGAACAGAAGGGAGCTCTATCCTGTAATCTGTCCTGCAAGCATAAGGCAAGAGACCGTAGGCAAATTCTGGCAGGTGGAAAATAAAGCTATGCAAGGCATATTAATTTTTTTTGTAGGTGTTTTCTGTTCCCCTTTTTCTTCAGAAGTACTTCTTCTTGCTTAAGTGATACTCGGGTTGGAAATGCCAGTGGGGAAGAAGTTCCCCCGGACCATGCATGTGGTTGCTTGGAGCCGTGCTACAGGCATCTGGCCCCTACACCTCCAGAGCATCCCTCTCATATTGACCAAACCCCAAAACATCCTATCCTGAACTTGGGACACATGAATGTCCACAAACCCTCCAGGGAGACCTGATAGCAGCCTTCCAGTACCTAAAGAGAGCCTACAGGAAATCTGAAGAGGGGCTTTTGACAATGGACTGTGGGGACAGGACAAGGGGGAATGGATTTAAACTGACAGAGGGGAGATTGAGATGAGATCTGAGGAAGAAATTCTTCCCTGTGAGGGTGGTGAGGCCCTGGCACAGGTTGCCCAGAGAAGCTGTGGCTGCCCCATCTCTGGCAGTGTTCAAGGCCAGGTTGGACACAGGGGCTTGGAGCAACCTGGTCCAGTGGAAGGTGTCCCTGCCCGTGGCAGGGGGTTGGAACTGGGTGAGCTTTAAGGTCCCTTCCAACCCAAACCATCCTGTGATTCCGTGAATGTCACTGAGGTTTGGAGAGCTCAGCCTTGGCTCTCGCAGGGGATATGATTTTTACTGCAGGCTGAGATGACTTGGGTGTCATCCCCAGTTCCTAGTTTTGCTGTAGCAGGAGCCCTCCCTATTGTAACCATGCGCTGCCTGCTGCTTCTGCTGAAGGCTTGCATCTTTCTCTTTTTCAGGAAGGATACATATCAAACCCCCGGAGCTTGTGGGAAAACTACCCGCATGTTTATCTTCCGTAAGCACTTGCAAGGGCATTTTGTTCTCAGGCTGACCACTTCCTTCCTCTATACGGTTTTCCCCATGGCTGGGAGCGGGGTGCTGACAGCATGGTGCCTTTTGCACACACCCTGCTGCAAGGATGTTGCAGTGAGATCATGGGAGAGAGATGGGGAATACCTTGTTTATGGCCCCGGGGAGGGTGTTCCCAGAAGGTTTCCTCCATGAGGAAGGTCCTGTGGACTTGGTTACTCATCCTGGCTGCTTCCTGGCTGCATCACCTTGGGCAAGTCTCTTTGCTGTTCATTTTTTATAGTAGAAATGAAGTGGGGGATAATCATCCCTTCTTGGGTTTCTGCAAGAGAGAAGCTTGCTGAGAGCATGGAGACCACAGTACGAGCATCTGGGTAAACTCCAGGCGTGGCTAGCTTAGCTCAGCTTATGGTTTCAGCCCAGACATGATGATTCCTAAATCCCACGGCTTCAAAGTGGTGGAGGGATTGCCCAGCACCTCCCCTGGCACCCGGGTCCTTGAGGTCCTGCCATGGCCCAGACTGGCTCATGCAGCTCATCCCTGTGTTTCAGGTTCCAGGTGAAGTTCTTCTACCTGTGTCAGCTGGCGTATTGGCTGCATGCCCTGCCAGAACTCTACTTCCAAAAAGTCCGCAAGGTGAGAGCCAGGCGGGGATACTCGAGGTGGTTTGCCCACTGCATCTGGAGAAAGCGAGCTTTGGGAGTGGGCTGGTGAAGCAGGGCGAGAGGGTAACGTGGCTTTCTGCCCCTGACAGGAGGAGATCCCCCGCCAGCTGCGGTGCATCACGCTCTACTTGGTGCACATCGCCGGCGCGTACCTCTTCAAGTGAGTCCACTGCTTCAGCATCCTGCCCCGTGCTGTGGATGGGGCTGAGCAAGGTCCTTTTGTACCCAGGAAGCCTCGGCGGGGTGGGGGGCTTAAAGGGAATAAAGATGAGTGTTTATAAAGCAGAATGTACTGAAGTCTCCCTCCTTACTGTGGGCTGTTAATCAAACAGTTTTCACAGCCCCAGAGAGCTGAATTTGAAAGAGTTCAGTGATGTTCTGTGAGTGCACAGGCAGTCTCTGTTTGTTGCAAAGCAAGTGTTAATCAGGGACCCAAAGCACAGGCTGATGGGTGCATCTCCTCTGGGTGCGGAAAGCACCCTGGGGTGCTCTCCCAGCATGGCCCAGGCAGCAAGCTCTTGCCCTTCCTCTGAATGTGTGCACAGAGCAGCATTGCCAGCAGTTAGGGTTTTGTGTTGGATCTATCTCAGCTCTGCTGCTGGCTTGGGATCCTTGGATGTTTTGAAGACAGGGATTTCCCCCATTGCAGTCCTACCGCCAGTACTGCAGAAAGGCCTGGCTTTGGGCTAGCACAGCAGCTCGGGGATGGCAGGGGAGATGCTGTAGCTGAAGGACTGAGGTTGACCAGCCCAGTGATGGTCTTTCTTTCTCTTCTCTCCTAGCTTAACCCGCTTGGGGCTGATCCTGTTGCTGTTGCAGTATTTAGCCGAATTGTTCCTCCATGTGTCCCGGCTGATCTACTTCACAGATGAGAGCAACGAGAAGGTGTAAGCAGGCGAGCTGGCCATGGCTTCCATCCTCCGGTGCCCAGGAGAGCCGTCAGTGTGACGGGGGCCTCACTGTCACCTCCAGCTCAGTGCTGGAGGCTGCTCCTGCCAACACCTCTGCTTGCCCTCCTGCAGGTTTAACTACTGGGCTGTCGTGTTTGTGGTCACCAAGCTCTTCACCCTCACCTTGTACATCCTGGTCATTGGCTTCGGGCTGCCACGGGTGGAGAACCAGGCCCTTGACCCCGAGAAAGGGAACTTATTCAGCTTTCTCTTCAACAATATCCTTTTCAGGTAGGAATGTCCCCTACTGTATCTTTGTTGATTGTTGTTATCCCAAGATGGTTTTTGCTGAGTTTGGGGATGCCAGTGGGGACCTTATCTCAGTTCTCTTTAGGGAAGGTCCTAGCAAGCAGGTAGGGTGTGGAGGGAGCAAGGAGGGATTAAAAGCTATAGAGCCCCAATGGAGGGGAAAAGCCAGCAGATAAGTTGTACATTGAGTTAAGTTATAAAGCACAAGCCTGTATTAGGGAAGGCTTTGCAGGCTTTCCCTTCTGCACCTATAACTTTGCTTACATGGATGTGGTTAACGAAAAGGTGTTTTCTCTTTTCTGTCTGTTGATGTGGAAGCAGAAGATGGGATGGCTTCCTCATGGCTTGCAGTGTGTTGCTTGTCTGTTAAGACTGGGAACCTTTCTCACCCATACAGCATCCATAGGTTTGGTTCAGAAGTTGCTAGGATGGGTGCCTGGTCATTCGCAAGATTTTGAAACCACGGACTGTTGGTGCACCTGAGGATTTAGGGACTTTCTTACCTCCCTTCCAACCACATCCACCTTTTACTTGTACAGAGCAGGTGGGGATGTCTTTGACCATGCGGTGTTTTGGGCAGTGCTGGTTGAGATGATCCTGTTCATACATTTTTGCCCTGAAGTCTTAACAGTGAGCAGTGTCCTGAGCACCTGAGTACTTTATGGTGGGGAGGGAAACAGAAGTTGCTGCCCTGAGCTCAGGGGATGGCAGAAAGAAGAGATGAGTGCTGGAGTGATGGCACCTGCCTCTTGTGCTTGATGCAGCCATCCATGGGAACCTCAGCCGCTAGCCCTGGTGTGTGTGGAAGGCTGGGCTGGTGGTGGTCTCGCTTCTCTGTTCTCAGCCTGCCTCTTCTCCCCCCCTACCAGAATGAGTGTGCTGCTGTTGGTGTGCCTCTTCCAGGCCTCAGTGATGTGGCGCTTCATCCACTTCCAGCTGCGGCGCTGGAGGGTGTACTGGAACGAGCAGAGCAGTCGGAAGCGAGCCACTGGCACCAACAGGCAAACCAGGCCATTCAGGAGGGACTGGGGTGAGTGCTGGCACTGGTGTACCATGGGCTGGCTCCATGGGAGGCATCAGTCCTGTGGTTCAGCATCCCCTCAGCAGGCCGCTGCCCATGCAGGCAATGCTGCAGCGGTGCCTCCTGCTCTGCACAGAGCTTGGGGGTCCCCAGCAGTGCTGTGGCGTGGTGGGGCCTTTCCCCTTGCCTGTGGGCCAGCCTCAAGAGGGTTAAAGTTTTGACCTGTGCAAGAGACACGAGTTTTCTCTCTCCATCCCCAGGTTACTATGAAAATGGAGTGGTGAAAGTGGAGAATGGCATCTCACCACGAACCAGGAAGGTGAAGTTTCCATAGAAGCAAGGGTTTGTCTCCTGGGGAGGAGGGCGAGATACTGGGACTAAGCAGCAGCACCTCCTCCCCATCCTCATGAGTGTCATCTTGAATGGCTTGGAAACTGGTCATCTTCCCAAGGTGTCTCTCACTCTCCTCCCTTCCTTTCTTGCTCTCTTGAACCATTTGCAATAAAACCAAAAAGATGCCTTTCCCCTGCTCTATTCCCCTCGTAGGAACCTTTTCCAGCTCCAGCCCCCGCCCCGGTTTTGCCTTTCTCTGTTTCATTGTAAATCAGCGTGCAATTTTTTTTCTTTTCTATGTTAGTGTTTGGTTATTTTGGATTATTGTTACAAATGCATCGTAGATGGTTCCAAACAATCCTTTTTTCTTCTACAGCATATTCCTCCCCTCTCTTCATGGTGCTTCCCTGAGTCCCTGGGACAGGGCCACAGCAGTTTGAAGGCACCACATGTCTGTTATGGAAACAGGCTCCTGGGGGAATGTGCTGGGGTTCTGTAACCCCGAGGATCAGGGCCCCTCTCAGGTGAGGGTTGTGTCTCCTGGGGCATGTCTGGCCAGCGCTTGGCAAGTGCCACAGGATGTTGATGCTGCAAATAGAGACCAGGGTCCAAGGGAGGAACCTCAGCCATGTCTTATCTCATGGTTGGACCTCTGGTTAAGTGGGGTTTTCTGACCCCTGGTTTTGAGCTAATTTTGGAGAGCTAGGCAGCAGAAAAGGGAGAGAATTTCCCTCTTTATATAGAAGGCCCACCTCCCAGCCTTTGCTTGCCCCAGCTTTTCTGGTACAGCTGGGTCTCTCTTACCCTCTTGGCTGTAGAAGGTGAACTGCCCTGACGTTGTTCTGGACTTCCCAGCCCTAAGAGCTGGGCTCGGGGCTCTGCACTTCGCAGAGTGCCTTGTCATGGGGCAGCAGCATCCTTGAGTCCTGCCCCACTCTGAGCGCTGGGTCTGGCTCCTGTCAGCCCAAGCCCTTTGCCAGCTTGTGTGTGCCTTGTGGACCTGGTGTTCTCATGGCTCATGACCGTGTCCAGATGACAAACTGGCTTCTGCAAAGGGTATTTGCATCAATGGGACTGTGCCTCTCATGCTGTCACCTTAGCCTTCCTCATCCCTACCGTACCAGTCCAGCTATATCATCAGCAGCCACCAGCTTCACTCTTTGTTTCCAAAGGATACAGAGCTTTGTATCCACCCAAAGGTGCTATCAAATGCAGGGTTTCTTCCAAAAAAACCTAGCCCACCTCATCCCTTTCTGAGCTGTGAATGAGATGACAGGGAAGGGGCAGGAAGCTGGGGCTGCAAGGAGCAGCTTGCATATTAGGAAAAGCCTGACTTGTGATGCATAGCTGTTGGCAGATGGAGTTGTCTCAAATCTACCTCAGAGGCCATCTGTTGCTGCAGACCACTTTCCCCTCTTGCTCCTGCCTGCTGCTGCACCTCTACATGCTGGCAGGAGATTTCATGGGAACCCCAGGTCCCACTGGCTCAGTCCCCTGATGCCTCTTTGCTGGGAAGCAGCATCTCCTGCCCGGCGTTTTGTGCGTCAGTGCCATGTCGTTGATCTTCTTTGGGGTGCCATGCACCGGTCTAGCTTTGTCAGGTGTGCAGCAGACGGGCACCTCTCACCCCATGGCTCTCCTCTGGGGCGGTTTGTGTAGCTGGGCTTTGCTGTTGGTGCCTCTTGTGCAGTGAAGCCGGCTGTAGCTTTAGTTTTGCTTCGCCGTGGCAGGAACAGGCAAGTGATTTGCTCCTTTGGCTGGGCGAGAAAAGGGCACAGAGTTGCAGGGAGCTGAGGTGCTCTCTGATGCGCAATCCAGGACCAAGGTCCACCTTTCTTGCAGGTGAGGGAGGTGTGTGATCCTTAGCGTGCTCCTTGCTCGGCCCTTTGGGCTGCTGAACTCTGGCTCTCTCTGAGTGCAATGCTATCTTGAGGCTGGCGCAGTTGTCCTTCACATCGTTTGTGTTTTGAGGAACGTGTGACAGTTTATTTTCTGCTCTTCTGTGAGCTGAGTCAGATTTCTTTTTTCCCTCTTTTGGTAGGTTTCTTTTGTCCTTTGCTCCTCCTCTCCTTGTTGAGCCCCAGGTAATGCTGGGCACTGGAGGGAGAAAATGTGCAGGGACATGAGGGCAGTTGGTCAAATTCCCCAGTTCCTCCATCCCTACGACTTGTGAGTGTCAAATGAGAGGTACTAGCAGGAGGGGGATCCCCCCTTTTTCAGGGGAGCCGACTTTGGACCAGAGCCCTTGGTGGTGTCTTGCAATTGCTCCTCATAGCCCTTGCTGGGTTGATAATACACATTTTGGTTCAGAGGCAGTGGCGACCCATGGTGCAATGCGATCAGAGGGGGAGAAGAGCTTTATGTTAGGGAGGACATGGAAGATCCCAAGTGTGAGAGGTTTTTTATTTCTGCTGCCTCTTCCCATCGCTAGCCACCCACTGCCACGTGCCCTTTGAGAGCAACTGCTGCTCAGCATCTCTCCAGAGCCTCAGCCAGTCTTTTCTGCAAAGCTGGTGCCTCGCCGCAGCTGAGGTATTGCCCCTGTCAGCAGGTGATACATACAGCCCCCCAAAAACTGGCTGCTGAATGATTCCTCCTCCTGCCTGCTTTGCTTCAGGCAGCTTTTACACTTGCACAGTCCTGCGTCTTCATACAGTAGCTAATCACGCTTTGTATCCCAAGTGCCTTATGTTGCCACGTAGTCTCTCGTACGCTTGATCTGTGTAGTAGGTCAGTAGCTGAATGCCCTTCTTCTTTACAACGTATGTACAATGTATGCTACATTTATGTGGGTTTTGTTTTCTTTTTGATAGAGCTATCAGTAAAAGGGACAGTTTGTTTTGGAAGCATTTCCGTATGTTCTTTTTTCATTATTTTTAAGCCTACAGATGATGGGGCTTTTTTGCCCTCCCCTATATTTAGTCCTTGGAAATCCCCATCCTTCTGTTGTACCCAAACATGGCAGGTTTGGTTGGGGTTTTTTTGTGCTGAGCCTTTGATGTAAGGCAAAAAGCACTCTCATCCCAGCAGTTTGCAGTCCACCTGCCAGTTGGAGGGGCTGCCATGGGCTGCTTCTGTCTCTGTGTTCTAGTGCAAGCACCATCCCTCAGCTGCAAGCCTGCAGTAATTGCTTCTACGTCCATGTTGTTTCTCAGCAGACTGAGCCTCGTCTCCAGCCCAAAGAGCTCTTCTCTCCCAGAGCGTTTTCATTGCAAGCCCTTGGTGGTCAGTCTTCCCTTGACCACTCTGCATACAAAGATGCCATGAGCTCACTTTCCTTGAGTGGATGCTCTTTTAATGCCCCATCTTGTCAAGCCCTGTGTCTCATGTAAACAAGATCCAACCCCCAAGAGGAGTCCTTTTCCACCACAGCGCAGAAAGTGCTGAGAGACTACACAAAACTGCAAGACTTCCCGTGTAAGGCTATTGCTTGTACCCTTCCTGAGGGCATGAGGCTGCTTTTGTAGTCTGTGTTGATATCCAACCTAAGAAGGTTGGGGATTGAGTAGTCTTGTGATTTTTGGTGTGAAGCATAGTGATTTCCTGCTCTAGCCTAGAAGAGTTGTGAAATACCAGCGGTAGTTCTATCTTTTTGTCTTAGATAGTTGGGGAACGGGCTTGGGAAGAGAACGGGGCAGAGGGAGACAGATGTAGCATTTCACGTGTAATTCTTAAGTGACTCATGTTATGGGGCATTACAGTTGCGTTAATTTTTGTTTGTTTAGGATTCTTTCTTCTTACTTATCGTGTTTGGATTAGTATAAGGACATCAAGTTCCAGTTCCCCTGCAGGTCACCTTACCCTTAACTCACGATTTTAAAATGTGGTTTTGTTAGGCTTTCTATTTGGAGGGAAGAACAGCTACTCTAGGATGCCTCCTCCTTGCCTCTAAGTGACTCTTGAAGTCTGTAGCTACCCTGCAGTGCATGGGGTTTACAGCAGCCTCAGTCTCTTGCCTTAGATAAAGTCTTAGTAGATGGACCCCACTTGTGTCGACAGTAGATGGAGATTATGGGCTTTGGTTTTTGGTAAACTTTGTATGATAGATGGTTGGTTTGGTAGGTTTTACACTCAGACACTGAAGTAAGATACTTTGCCTTGGGGCTGTGTGGGGGGTTTTGCTGGCAGCAGGGAAGACTGGCTGTTGTGAAAGTCAGGCCAAGGCATGCAGTTTTTCTTCGAGTATGTTGAACTCAATGGACCAAACTTCAGCAAAGGAACTCGAAGAAAAATTGTTCTTCTGTATTTATACATTAGTACAAATTTCCTGATTTTGGAGGGGGTTGGGGGAAGTAACAGTCTCTGATATTTTATCCCATTTGTTTCATTCTTCCTGCCACTTAAGTTTTTGTACGGATTTTGTTTGTTTGTTGTTGTTGTTTGTTGTTAAATGACTTTTGTGATAAACTCAACAGAAGTATTTTTCTGAAATAAAGAAATAAAAGGCCTAGATTCTTCCACTGCTGCTGTCCACTGATGCTTTATCACTCTGCCAAGCTCTGTGTGCTGCCAAGCAGGCTGCGAGGGGTTCTACTTTGTCCCTCTCCTGCCCTACCAGACTAGTCTGTTCCCTTTGCTGCAGTGCCTTGTGTCCCCATATTATCCACAGCTGGGCTTCATCTTCTCACATTGCCCTTGTCTACAGCATAGGCAGCTGCTTCTGAGTTAGTTATCCGTGGCTGCCTTCACCATTGGGAGTGGAGGATGAGGGCATTTGTAGGATGTGATTTATCTGATGTGGTTTAGGTGCATACTTTATGGTGAGCTAAACTGTATACTTTCTGCAGTTGCCCCCAGGCATACTACATGATTTGGCTGAGTATTAGGTTACGGTTTCATAGCAGAAAGCAGTTTCTGACTTTCTTTCCTACAGCTCCAGTAACTTCATCTGTAAGTTCTTGGCCACTGGAAAAGCTGATTTGGGTGTCCCTTAGAAGTTAGCCTTTGTCAGCTGCTGTTTGGAAGGCGCTTCATTCAACACCAAGCCATGCTTTGAAATCTGAGGTGGACCAGAGAGAGCTGGAGTTATTCTCAGCTGGAGTGAGCAGCAGCACAAAAAAGGCCCAGAAGGGAAGAGTGGTGACCTTTCTGAACAAGGGGTGAAAGGAGGGAGCTGTCATGTGAGGGCTCTCAGCTGCTTGAGGGGAAGTGGGAATCCACAGTAGGAAAGATGATTTAAATAAGCATTTTGTTTCGGAGCTTTGTTCTCTGCTGTGTGCATGATGGGTGCCTTTCACATGTGCTCAGTGGTAGTACCTGGTAGGTGTCATTTGGGGTGAGAAGGTCCCTGCCACGTTTATCTTCACGGAGAGATGAGCAGTATGACTTGAAGTGGAGCACAAGTGTCATAACTCTATTGCTATGCCAACTGCTTGTTTTCCCTTTTCATTGAACCTGTCTGGTAAGATGACAAGTTGCATAAAATGGGTTTAGATAGTATCTCAGTACTAAAATTATTTTCCCAACCTTTTGTTAAAAAATGCAAAGCTGCCATCAGCAGATTTGTGTACAGACCCCTGCTATCTCCATAGCTGTGTAAGAGCTAAACTCACAACTTCAAATAAAACCAGAATCACACTTTGTGGTTTTTTTCTCCACCACCACTCCCAAATTTTAATCCTTAGCTATTCCAGCTATTGAGGTACTTCTATTTAAAGCAGATACATTAACACATTCAGACCAGCAAGTGTGAGTTTATCGTGGACCATGGCAGGGCTCTTGTATTTTCTTGCAATGTAAATAACAATTTAAACTGGCAGTCTTCACTGCTTGAAGGTGAAAGGCCCCTTTTGATTCTTTATGGGAAAGAGAAATCTGGAGTGGTTATCACTCCAGGCTTTAAAAAGCTCTAGCAAGCCTTGCTGTACTGCATTACAAAGTTCAACAGGAGTACCTGGCTTTGGTTCTTCAAATTTTTTTTTCTCCTGTGAGTTTCATTTCAATATCCAGTAGTTGTGAGGTTGAGTTTGGTGGTGACTAAAATGGCAGGAGAGAGATTAAGAAGGGAAAAAAAGTTAACAAAGTGAGGATGAAATTAGCTGGATCTAGTGAGGATGGAAGGAGGAGAGTGAGTGAAGTAAAGGTGAAGACTAGAGCATCCTTTTTGAAGTAAAATGTCTTAAGTCAGTAAGAATTTTATTGCTGGTGTTGTTCTTCAGCTTCTGGGCAGAGATCATGAAGGGAAGGCTCTAAGGAAGTCACGGTAGTTTATCTGGTTTTCTCCACAAGAACACTGGTCAATCAGCTGGGGAAAAAAAAAAACCAAAACCAAAACCAACATAACACCACCATAAAGAGTTGGAAGAAGCTGCAAAGCTGCATATCTGTTTTTTTTTTAGGGGAAACTGCCCAGAGGTACTCCTTGTGTGACAGAGCAGACCTTATTCCCCTCTGTGGAAGAGCCTTAATAGTCCTGAATCATAGGTAACCTTGAATGTTTATAAATGACAGTAATCTATGCAAGGAAAAGAGTTGATGTGTTTGAGTTCAATCCTGATTCCTTTCTGAGTATCACCACAGTGACAGTAGATCCACAAAAAAATAAAGTGTGGCCACAGACTGACATAGGCCACAGCAAATCTTTCAGAAACCCCATAGAAATCTCCACCAAAAGCGGGATGGGGGCAGCATATCTGAACAGTTACTCTTCACTGGTGTCACTTCGGTGTGTGCACATGGCATAAAGTGGAGACACAGATAATTGAGCTCAGCAACAGACCTACTAATGAGCCAGTTCTGGTATCCATGCCTGACCCTGCACTGTGTTACAGCACTATAGCCTTTGTGTGCTTAAGGGGAAGAAAGAGGGCTTTTGTTTCTTTAATTGCATAACTAATCTCCTTCTGACACTCAGGGAGATGGAAAAGGTCTAATATCACAGTTCCTCAAAAGGATTCTTCTTCCCCTTGTCGCCTGGAGACAGATTTACTAGGGTTGCTCTTGTGTGACTGGCAGCTGTGCTCCTCCCCAATCCAGACAGTAAGCTATCTATCTGCTCTATGTTTAATTTACACCACCGCCATGCTGCTGAGGGCTCTGGGCACACTCTTACTAAGATTTCAAGAGAGAAGAGGGATGCTTTTAGTGTACAGGTCCTAGATGGGGATTCAAACAATTGTCCTCCAGCCACATGCATATCACTTCATCTCTCATCCTCGGAGCTGAAGCAGAAAGGGCTGTCACCATATTGTAAATTCCTCAGGGCAGAGTGGTCTCTGATGAGCTCTAGCACAGCAACGCCCTGGGTTCTCATCAAAGGCCTTCGTTCAGTGCCCATTCAGAGACATAAATGCCTGTGCACCTTTCTAACCACAGCTGTGATGCTCATGCTTGGCTGGTTTAGAAAATTATTATTATATTTTAGCAAGGGAAATACTCTCTCTGGTTTCTAGATTTCTTTAAAGTCTGAGTCTGCTTTTATTGGCCACTAATCTACTGCATGTCACATTATGCTTAGAAAGCATCCTTGCCAGGCATATTCCCGGAAGAATCCTTCATCCCTGCTGTGTGAATTTTCTTCTTCAGTTTCCCCTCACATTTTCTATTATGCAGGCTGTGATCTGCACGTATGTATTGTGACTATAGTGCCCAGCAAGTCTATGTTTTAGTTGTGTTAACCAAGTGGCTATGATTTAAATTTTAGTTCTCAAATCTTCAATTCAGTTGCTGTTAAATCTAGAATGCATCTAATCTTTCCTCAGGCTCATTACCTAAGCACCTCAGTGTCACCCCTACTCAATCCCAGGTGTGCTTAAGTCATGACAGACACTCAGTAGCTCTGCAGTAGCCTATGCCTGGTCTCTATCATGATATACAACCTCTTCTGCTCATCTCTGAGACCTGAGCCAACAGGCACCACACAACAAACACTAGGCTGCTCATTTGGGGGGCAATCTGGATATAATTTCTTCCCTTTACTTAGAGGACAGCAATTATTATGTCCTCCTTTGAGACCCAGGCTCATCCAACAGCTCGGAGGCCTTTCTGAGTTGGTACTCTCTTGCCCTTTTCTTGAAGCTGCTCCCCTTTGTAGGGTAGAGCAGCTGGTGCTCACCTGGCCAGGGCTGGTTTGCAGAAGAGCATTTTTGGAAGAGCTATAAGAAGGGAATTCAATATGCACAGCACCTCTTCCTTCTGACCTTGTTAAGAGTGGTGTTGGTCGGCACACTCAAGCTGTCACAAAGGGATAACAATTTTGCTTTGTCCAGGATGCCAGAGCCATCCTTGTCACACTGAAGAAATGCCTCCTGAATGTTCTTGTTGTTCAAGTGCTTATGGGGCTTCAGATCTTCCTGAACACGCACAATTAATTCATCCAGTTCCTGCTTGCTGGTCCCAAGCTTGGGGATGTCACTGTAGAAGAGAGGAAGAAGAGGACTTCATGCAAAAGCTACTTCTGGCAGCCTTACTGTAACACTTTTGTGTGCCAACTGCCCATCACAGCTGGCCAGGCTGTATTTCTGAATACACAGCAGGCTTCTGGGGTGCTTGTTTTTTAATGCAAGCTCACCTCAGCTTGGCCTTGGAGATGAAGCTCAGTCTTGATCTTGGAGCATTGAGTAAGCTGTTTTCCCTTTGCAGGACATTTTCCCCATGCACCTTTTGCCTACAGGTGCTCTGGGAGCACAGGCATTTTCTTGTGTGCTTCATACAGCTCCAGGAACTGTATGCCACTCTAGTTTCAACCGGAGTCCCTGAACTACCATGATACTAACTGACCCCCAAAGTGTGCTGTGAGGTAATAGGGTCGTTACTGGGTCACCCAAAACGGGTCCTGACAGCTGAAAAAGAGGCTCTGCTGGGCTGATAAGCACAGCCAGAGCAAATGAAAAAGACTTCACCAGCTCTCCACTGAGCTTACAAGCATCTACTGAGTCATGCAGATACTGTCAGCAGCATCTGTTACGGTTAACTACTGCCTTTTGGGAAAAGATGACTCTGCCCATTTAGCTATATCTCTGCTGCTGAGTCAGAGCTGTCCCTCAAGGTTTTTTGGGTCAGTAGCAGCCACGACATTATATCACACAGACCTGACCCTCCCTGTATGTGTCCAGACACAGGCTCTTGGAGCTGAATAATCAGCTGCGCAGCCATTGGACAACAGGCTAGAGCTGAACTCAGGACAAGCCCGTAGAGGCTGCTGGAAATGCCCTTAGCTGTGAAACATAAGTCTTACTTAGCTCCACACCACCATCCTTTGAAGCTTACCTGTTGTCAGTCTCCTTTACCACCTGCTTTGGGTGAAAATGATCCCTCAGGGATTGCAGTGTTGCCGCAGGGAAACTCTCTGCATTGCTCTCCATATAATTAAGCACATATTCATCAGCGTCAGTGATAACAAACCTGTGGCCAAATACTGGGGAAGAGGAATTAAAAAAAGCAGTGTTAACTTGCCTTTCAGCATGGGTAAGTCATTCCATCATCCAGGAGAGAGCATTGATTCTCTCTTGTGGCTGGGCTCAGGGCTGAAGGAGAACTGCTATTTGTTTCAGTCCTTGAAGTGAGAATAGTTTCACTGACTCAAAGAGAGTTCTGCTGCAAGAAGAGCAGCTGCTGAGAGCAAAGGCCCTGTGCCTGAGCCTACAATGACTCCTCCATTAACACTGGTGTGTTTCTAAATGTTTCAGTATTACATTTATTTTCCTTACAGGATAGAATTACGGCCTTTGCTGCTGGTATTCATCCGGCATAGCTTTAACCCTGTGAATCCTGGCAGGTCCCAAATTGTGAATGGAATACATACTATGGAGAATAAAGCTCTTTTCCTAATTATGTCAAAGGTCCAAACACTGGCAGTAGCAGTTATATCAAAGTACACCAGCTGGTGACCTGGAAACTCAAATGTGATGAGACCCAGAAAGAACAGATCTTCCAAGTGAAGGAGGGTATATGAACTATCCGTGCAATTAGTGACATATCAAAGCAGGCACTGAAAAACAATGCCCAGAGGATATCCAACCAGGCTGGATCTTACCTTCAATTGCAGAGCCAATGGTGAGATCAGAGGGCCCATAGTACGTGGCATTTTCTGTAGTTGAGCCTGGTTTGGCAACTCTGGTCTTTCTTAAGTATTTGCCTCCAATGATACCAGAGTTACGGACTGGGGGTTCATAGATGCTGATCATGTCATTGGAGAGGAAATAAGAGAGGATGAAACGACGCTTTCTGTCCTCGGGATTTGGTGATTCCTAGAGGAAAGGTAGTGGCTTTGAAAAGAATATTGGAATTAGGTTTTTATTTCCTGGGGTGCTTAGGAGTACCTGGTAACCCACTTACAAGCACCCAGAGTTCATAGCTTTTTTTTTTATAGCTGAATGAACAAAGCACATGCTGTAGGCCAAAAGCTACAGATATGCTGACAGAGTGTAAGAAAGCCCTAGGAGGCATTAAATATCTGAATTTCAAAGGTTACATGCTCTAGTCAGGCTCTCAGAAGCAGAATCTGGGCTGCAGTGACCAAGTACATTCAGTGTTTCCACACACTGACTAATCCAAGAGAAAGGAATATCCTATATGGAATGATTCACCACAGAGAGACTGGCTGTAAAATTCAGTATTAAAGTTATACTTTTTATTATAATGAGTGCCTGAGAGAGGTTGGTGATGCTTTCAGCTCTTAGTCACAGGAAGACACTCCCCTGACACACCAGTAGGTTTACTTGCTTAGTTTAAAATTAAGTGGATCTGAACTCATCAGCTGTGACCTTTAGGAACTCCTGCACAATAGGGAGAAGAAATCAGCCCTTATTCACCCTGAGTGTTTGGAGAAGGCAGGCACCAGGCAGCACAGGAAATGCCATTGCTACTGCTGGATGTGCCAGAGGCTCCTTGCATAAACCCACTGTAAAACTGGCACAAATGCCAGGGTCTGAATGCCATTGTTGTGGGTGGAAAGCACCATCTCCGTGGACTCTCCACCTTCTCTGCTGGCAATTGGCTGCTCTGCTAGCACAGCCCTTTGCTGGCCACTGCAGCCAGGACTAGCCTGAAGAAGGAGAGGCGCTGGGAGCTAGCAGCGGAGAGGCAGCAAGCTCACGCTTGTGGCAGCGGTTGAAGGCAGGCAGGGGCACAGTGCCCAGTTGCAATGCTGTTTCAGTTAGGGCCATCTGTCATGTGCTGATGTCAGTAAGAGTTTTCCCATAAATGGCTGTGGTTTTGTAGCATGTCTGTTTTGTATTTTCTGCCTGTTTTTTTCTACCTTTATGTGCTACTAATTGTCACAGCAAGTACACAATAACCCAACGGCATCCCCTGAGGGGCACTCATGTTGGCTTGAGGAACTCTCTTTTCCCACCAGCACAGAGGAGAATTTGCAAACAGCCTTGTCTGAGCAGGCTGTTCCTCCCATCCTTCTGACTCTACAACATAAGCTGGCACTATACCACCAAAGAAAGCACTTACCAGGGCCACCTCGTATCGCAGCACCTTGTTGTCATTCTCTAGCATCTTAATTACATCTTTCCGGGGAGGTTTTGGAAGCAGAGAAAAGCAGTTCTGAAGGGTGTCTTCAAGGATGCCAAAACCATTATAGGGAGGAATTATCTTCATCCAGAGGACATATCAAGCATAAACAGTTGAAATTAAGAACAAGACAATGTTTGCAAGACAACTTATCAGAAACCATCTGTTTGGAAAGAAATCTGTGACCAGATAGCAATAGCTGTGACATCCTGCCCAGTAGAGATGTTACTAGCCTGTCCATGTGTTGGACCCCTTTCTTATAGAAAATATTCAAGAGAATTAAGAAAACCTGAAATTCAGAAAGCCAGGTAATTTGTTTGAATAAAGAGACTATGGCTGTACTAATAACTAAATCTTCCTGTGCACGGGAACTTAATCATCTGTATGGTCACACTGTTAACCTAATCCCCATCATGTTTGTGGTTTGTAGGCCATCTAGCACTCAAAACCATTCCTAGGCACAGTCTGGGAAGTAACAATGGCTCTGATCATCCCCAGGAGGCAGTTTGGACTTGGCAACTCTGTTTCGGACGGTGAGGGAGAGTTTAGTAGTATGAAGCAGCCAGACTGTGCCACTTGGCTTCCCAGCCAAAACTGAACCTTGACACTGTTTAATGTTCTAGTATACATTACCAGAGTTCTTTCTATCACTATTAGCAAGTGCTTTGTCCTTTACAATACTGGAAATCAATGGTTTCAGAGGACTTTCATTTTTATATCAGTGATGACCATTCTTGCTTTGCCTTTTTTGAAGTTACTCACTCTTTTCTTTAAGCTGAACTTGTTTCCTACAGGTTCTTATTAAGCTGAACCTATGCTTTACTATAAAAGCTTATACGAGCTGCTTTCTTCTCTTCCTTCCTTTGAGAAACTGTTTGCAGTACCTGTGGAACTTCCTCAGGTGGTTTCTTCTTTATTTCCACTGGCTGGAAGTCAGTGATGCCAAATTTGTCACGATAGAAGTTTCGGGTGAACTCATCACAATCATAGATGAAGAAATTGCGTCCAAGGAGGGTGGTAGATTTGCCGACAGCAAAATCTTTAGCTGTGTACCACTCAAGTACCTCCTGATCAGAGATCTCCATCACACACGTTGGGAAAGTCTCTAAGGACGAGAGAGCAAAAGGAAAAATAAGGTAATCAGGCAGATATTCACATTTCCTATTGAAAAGCGATATAAAAGCAAACTGTATAAATAGCTCTGGGGAGCTGTTGGTACTGCTGTCCTGCCACCGCTTCCCAAGAGATAAAGAATTTAGTGATTATTTTAAGAACTTAACTTTTCTTTGACCAAAACTGATGACACTTGTAATGTTCTCAGCAAAAATCCTCCAGACTCAGCGTACCTCTGACACAGCCACCACGTATGTGTCTACCCACCAAGGCCCTTCAGCACAGAGAGATGTGCTGGTCAATCTAAACTTACTTTTCTTGTCCACAAAGGTTTTGGGTAAGCGTTGGCGTCTTATCAGCACTGGGAATGAGTCTCTACCATCATTTTGCTTGTGGACTTCCCGAACCTCCACTGTGTCATCTGCCAAGTAGTAATGGATGATGTAAGGCCGATTCTCACCAAAGATGCTGTTAGTGTCATCCCACATGGCATAGAAGCGAAGGACCTGGGGTGGAGAAAAAAGAGGCAGAGAAGACAAACAAAGACTAGAATTATTAATGCTTTGTCCAAATGAAGTGACTTAAAATTAGATATTAGGAAAAAATTCTTTACTATGAGGGTGCTGAGGCCCTGGCACAGGTTGCCCAGAGAAGCTGTGGCTGTCCCATCCCTGGCAGTGTTCAAGGCCAGGTTGGATGGGGCTTGGAGCAACCTGCTCTAGTGGAAGGTGTCCCTGCCCGTGGCATGTGGGTTGGAACGGGATGAGATTTAAGGCCCCTTCAACCCAAACCATTCTGTGATTCTATGAAATGGGTTAGGTGATTGGAGGCATCTCACCAAGCTTCTCTATCAGGTCCAGAAGAGCCAAGCCATTGCACTGTGGAGACTGGGATGATTCGGCTGCTGAGGCAGCAGTGGGAAGGGCAGCAGTAGCCTGGAGAGTTGGACAGGCTTGGCTTACCTTGACAACAGTGAGTGAGAGAGAAAGAGTTTATGCTAAGACAATAGATTTAGTTCAGGAAGAATAAGGAAAATGGGGGGGCGGGGGGGAAGTGATTAAAAAGCAGCAGAAAATAATTGCCCAGGAATGAGTGGGGAAGTAGTCTTAAGGGAAGTGATTTTTATAACGAAACTTAATACAGTAAGACAGAATTTTGTTTTGACTCTTAAACCTCTTAGAGGTTTCATGGCCAATTCTTCACTGCTGTTATGCCAAAGAAGGCAGAGAGGAATATACTTGTCAGTCCTGAGGAGGCTGCATTCACTGCAGGCCCAATCTTATTTCTGCTTAGTGGAAATATCATCTGTTAATGCCACAGAAATCAAACTCCTCACACTGCAGTGCTCAAGAGTTCCCCAAGGCACAGCTCCTAAACAGACAGCCCGATAGCAGACAGAGTTGGCCCAGCACAGACCTGAGTCACTAAAGCTAAACTGTCAGTAAAATGGCAGCCATGGCACAGCTTGCATCGACACAGCAAAACTGTCTGCTCCCCTCAAAACAGGGTGACAATATCCTAAATGCAACCGGATACAATCCTGGCCTGTGCTAATTCCTAGCTGATGGCCAGGAACTGTTTGACTGATAGCTGGCCAGGGACAACATGCAGAACTTGGGTCATGCCCTGCCCCTGTTTTATTTCCTAGTATAGATATGGTCTATAGGGTTTCTTACATTGTTGCTAGATGAAAAGGTGAAGATCCAGAGGAGCATAGAGGAGAGTGTTAGTCAATTGTGTGCACAAGGAGAATTCAATCAGACCAAGTGGCATTTGTATTTGTCTGAAACTGCCCACTCTAGCACCTGGCACTGGTGTTTTGGAGGAAGAGAGGAGTGGATGCAGCAGGGGTTTTGGTCATAGAAATGCATCTGGCTACAAACTTTCTGAGACAGGTAGCTTATCTCATCCCGACAGAAAGCAAGAGAGAAATGGAGGATTTAGAGCATAGGCTTTGCAATCCAAAGAGAAGCTGTTTACAAGGCACAAAGCTTAGGAAAAACATAAAAGATCTTGTTTCTCACTAAAGCCAAAAGAGGAGGAAATCTGGAATCTGTTCAGTGGAGTGAGGTTTTTTAGAATGAGTAAGGTTGCAGACATTCACAGACTCGGGTTTCAGTAACGGGCAGTCTGTAATGTGGGTAATCACTACCAGCTCTCTCACCTGCTTGTCGTAAGTCAAAAACTGTTTGAGTTGGTCAAAATCTGATGGTGTGATGTACTTGCGCACGGGCACCTGACGCAGTTCTGTGTAAGGATCAAAAGCCATTTTCTCTGGAGGGTTCACTTCAATTCCTTGGCTCTCCAGGAACTCCTAGGAAGGTCAACTGAGGTATTAATGGTGCCGAAAGTTCTGAAGGTAAGAACTGCAGGTTACAGATTGGCTGAGATGAGTGTTGCCAGACTACTGCAAGTTCATTCCTCACAGATCACTAGCCTGCAGAAGTATTAGTTCTAGTGCAAGAGCAAATAAAATGGAAGATGACCGAGATGTTTCTGTTCAAGCTCCTTCTTAGCTTTGCTTGTCTTTTAATTAATCAGGGCAGTCCTGTCCTCAATCCTAACTCAGACTTTACTTGAGCACAGTTTTCCTTCGCCTTAGGGCTTTAAATGTAGGGTCACTGTCAGTTGGTAAATGAAAAAGATTAAATTAGTGCCTAACTGCAGATGGAGTCAGTCAGAATTTGCAAGAGATCTAGGGCTCCCCAATGTGTGCACAGTGGAATTTAGTGTTACCCACACCAGGCCCACCAAGGCCCTTCAGGCCATAAGGATATGTGCCAGAGTGGCAGCGTCATTCCATCTTTCAGGAGAAGTACTTTTCCCACAGAGAGAGGGCAATCTGCTTGTTTATAAAGGGATCCTTTGCTTACATTGGATGCATCAACAAACTCTAGGGTATTACTTTTGAACTCACATCAGTCACCCAAAGCAACCTCTGAAGCCAACAGACTTCTTCCCTTTCTGGCCTTGGGAAGTGGCCCATGAAAACATTCAGCCCAGGAAGCCTCTATGTAAACATCTCCAACAGGCACATGAGATCACCCTGAAGATTCACAAGGCAGATTCACACTTTCAGGCTCACTATTCTCTGGTCTGGAGTATGCCAGTTACTGATAAACGGGCTATTGGCCTTGAGATACAGACCCACATAGCTGATTTCATGTTTTCCATGAACCAACCAACATTAACATGAGGACCAGCTCTTCATCTCCTGTGAACTGACTTTAACTGTTCTAGCAGAGCTGGCCCCACATGTTCTCAACAGCCACATATATACTAATATACGTCTGGGAACATTCCTGGGCACTGAGACCAACTGGCATGGAATAGCCTGCATCTACACTTCTCTCAGTCTCCAGGACAGGTTGGCTGCATGTAATTCACCTATCAGGAATGGTCCCTGGAGCATTCTAACTCCTGGACTGCTTCTGAGAATTGCTTGGAAGAATAGAATTATAGAATAGTAGTGGACCAGCACTGAGATTATACTGGGGACAATCTAGCAGGATAGCACTATATTGTATTTGTTACTACTTGTTACTGGATTGCTATTATCTCATTTACTGGTATAGAAATAGCCAGAAATAGAAAAGCGGACAATGAATATGCTCTCTTAGAAAGGTCAGTTCACACCACGATTCTCAACCCACAGATCATAACCTCTCTTCTGGCTTGGATGTAGATGGGTGCAGAGTTAATTACTGCGCTCCCTCCCCCTGTTTTTAGCAGAGGAGATATAAGTCAGAAAAGAGTTAGGATTAGTAGTTTCTCTCTCACATATGCACAATGTTTCATCTGAAATCTAAGCAGTTAAACACACTGAGATGAACTGAGAATTTGTATTGTAAAGAGAAGTCCTGAGAACAAAGGACAGGCTCCCAGAAGTCCTGAGGCAAAAGTACTGAGCAATTAACTCAGCAAATATCATACCTTGAACTCCCCATTTATCTGAAGAAAGAAGTCTTCACGAAAAGCAAAATGAAAGATTGTGAGCAACTATATTGTGAAAGCTATAGATGCAGACTACTGGACCCTAACAGGTCTGTCCACCTGTAACTCCTGTGATTCTTTTTGTCAGTGTTTCCTGTACAAGCAACACACCTGTGTGAATCGGTCACAGTCGACTATGCGGTATGTCCTGCCATACATGGTGATGTTTATGCCCCGATTCAGATCTTTCCAATGGTAATGTTCCCCATGGTCATTCTTGGGCACCCGGTGGCGTCTAATATGTTTGCCTTGAGGAATACCAGAGTTCTGCACAACAGGTTCTATGACGTACATGCTGTCATCTTCCAAATAGTAGTAGATACACACTTGGCGGATCCGGTAATGCTCTTCTGCAGAGAGAGGAACATCCTCCTGGAAATAGGCATCAAACTTCAAAATCTGCCAAAGGGATAATAAAGACAAAAAAAAAAAAAAAGGAGAGAGAAAAAAAAATCTTGAACACCACAATTAGGTTATTAAGACCAAAAATTTATTTGTAATTTGGCAGTGTGAAGTTATTGGATTGTAATCCATAAAATCATCCAAGCCAACTGTAGCCTAATTTGTGACTGGTGGAAGAGGCATCATGAGGGCTTATATCAAGATCTGCCCATTACAAGGTGTAAAAAATACAGCTTTTTCCCTCCTCCTCGATCACGTTGCTATTTCACCCACTGCCAGGTGTGTGGTTACTGATGGTAATATAGTTTACTGGCATGCATGACTTGACTTTTGTCAGCTTTGCAGACCCCGAGTTAGGGAAGCTATCAGGAGATTTTAGTAAAGAGTTCAACCACATCTGTGGATTTTTAAAAGCTGAACAGATTGTCTGAAGTAACATCTATTCAGCACTGAGAGCAAAGGCTACTATGTACTGGAGAAACAAGGACACAAATCAGCCAGTCAATCACAGTTCCTGTGCACGGCAGAAGTATGAGGAGTATTCACCCCAAGAACATTCAACACACCTAAGAGAATGTAGGTGGGCAATCAGGCCTTGCTTACCTAGAGGCCTGGGTAATTGAGTGATGGTAAAGCCAGCAAGTTCCTACCAGCCAGCAAAAGTACTTCAAAAGGGACCCTGACTCCCCTGAGCAGCATGGGGCCCCTGCTGCCACTGTGGCTTGAACGAAGGGGCAGAGAAGTATCTGGCAGATTAAACAGCAACATCTATATTACTCTGAAGGAACAGCCCCAGTAATTAACAGAGCACATCTGTTTCCCAGATTGTCCCACAGATGGGCTGAGAGTTGGCTGCAGACTGCCCTTCCAGGCTTGCCTGCATGCGCTCAGGTCTGCTGAGCCTTGCATGCTCTGCAGTGACTGCTCTCTCAGTGGCTGAGGCTGTAGTCACCAGCTTGCAGTCTGTGCAACTGGTGCATTTAAAATCCAAGGGTCAGTTTAGGACTGCTCTGAGCAGACACATTGCCACCTCCTAATCTGATATGATCACCAAAGCGTAACGCAGGAAGTATTAACAGAGCAGGACAGGCTGTAACACGCTGTGGTGACAAACACAAGCATAAATAGACAGACCACAGTTAAACCGTCTAACAGGGTCCCCATTGCAGACTGTCTTTTACAGTTTAAGCTCAGTTACAATCTCAATATAGTTTTGGAAACACAGACGGCTAGGCTGTGGCTTACAGGACAATGGTTGTATACTGAAGCTTTTTGGAGTTACTCAAACTTCTTTTCCAGTGCCTGCTGAAAGTGCTCTAGTGTAACTAGCAGGGAATGTCTTACATGGTTTACGTATTATAATCCTCCTCCCAAGCAAAGAAAGCCTCTTTCAGTCTGGGGTTCAGCTGTCTCTGACTAAGGGCTGTGGCATCTGAAAACTGCTGTACGCTGTCCCATGCACCCTGGAGCTGACTGTTTATGTCTCTGAACTTGGCCAGCAATATTCCTGGAATAAGCTTCTTTATACCTTTTTGTCAAAAGCCACGTGTGCTGGAATGAAGCCTGAAGGTGGAGCCCGCTTGACTTTTCCATAGGTCAGTGTGGGTCTCTTGCTGGATAATTCATCTAATTCAGCTTGAGAAAGCTGATTCACATACAGTCGCTCCCCACCAGACCCCACTGTTGGCAGCCAAGAAAAGGCATATCCATTTTTGTAGCCCAGTGTCTGGGACCGATGAAAACATGTTTTCTGCAGGAGGAAATCCAGCTGTTAAAATACTGCATGCACTTGGTAGATACAGCTACTGAAAGCACATAAAAACCAGCAAAGAAGTGTAATATCCAGAATTCCCCCTTACTCCCTCCCCCCCAGTTTTATTAGAACCTACTACAACAGTTATTTACAATCAGATTTTAGATCAAGAAGGCTGAAAAAGCCAATAAGTGGCTGGAGGAACAAAGCAGCAGGTGAACTCAAACCCTTGCACTGCCAAAGACTCCCCAAGACTTAAATCACTTAATTGTCCTATTGCCATCATTCTCAGTGCCTAGAATGGGGTAACAGCACTTCATCTGCCCCTGTATTTACTTCACAACCTCTTTGTTCCCTACTCTGTGTTACAGCAATACAGAGCACCATGGGACCTCACTGTGTTACTGCCTTATGGTGCTCCCTTGACTATTACACATTGTGTACTCTGTGTGTTTTCCACTGCTATTTATTTTTTTTAACCCTCTCTTGGGGATGTTACTCACAGGATTTTCTTCACTGGGCTAAATAAAGGTGTATCATGCTCACAGAACTGCAATTATGAAATGTACCAAAGCACATGAGCTGTTTCGCCATCCTTTTCCACAGTCCATGCAAGGGTCACACATTAAATAATCACAACCACAGTGTAAGATCTTATAGTAGATTAATGAGGAGCCTGGTTAAGATGAGGAGAATTCTATCTATGTGGGCACTGTATAATGCTGACTATAGGATTCACCTGTTATTTTTTTGTTTTGTTGGTTAATCTGGGTTTTGAGCTTCTTTGCTATCTGCCTCATGCCAGCTATTGAGCCATTTTTCAGGCTAAATAATTATCCAGATAGCACAGGAAGGTCTCTGCTTTGCTTAAGGACACACAAGAAGAAAATGTCAGAGCTGTGAATAAGCCCTGATCTCTGTCAGTCCAGTTCTGTTCTTCAGTACTGAAAATTAGGATCACACTTGAGTGACCCCAAGCGACTTGATGTGCTGTACCATGCCTGGTATCTCACCTGCAATCCGGAAAGCATTTGAAATCATGCATGCCTGGCTGGTCCCACTGGGCTTTCAACACTTAATGCTCCAGAGAAAGCAGCAGAAATTGCAAGTCCTTCAAAATAAAATCCCTGACTTTACCTTGACTTTTGCCAAGTAAAACAGAGTTGTACGCATTTCTAGTGCTGAAGGAACAAGCTTCAGCTCCTTTTCCAGACACAGACTTGCAACTGGTCCAAAGTTAGGCATTTGAACCACTTCTTCTCCACCCCCTCTCTCACCCCCCATGGTTAAGCCTCTAATCTTATTTATACACTCCAAGGCCCTACTTGAATTTCACATAATTGCCTGTTTTCTCTTCAAACTGGTACTACAAATCTTGCAGTGCTGTGGAGAGAGCAGTTAGGAAAACAGATTCAGGTGAAAACAAGAGAGTATACTGAAGACCTGTTAGCAGAACATCTTACAAACATTTGCCTTGCCCCAGAACTGCCATTTCCTTCTGTTAAGTAAATACAAAACGAAAGCTGTGGGAAAAATATTCAAGGAAAACCAGGAAGTTAGTCTTTCAATCAGGCAATATCAGTGTTTGTCAGAAGTACACAGGCTTTTAAGGGCCCACAGTTGCTTAAAGAAAACACCTCATAAATTCATAAGACTCTGGAGTCGATAAGCTCTCCGAAGAGAGCATGGATGCCAGATAACATCTCACAGTACCAGGTGACTAATGCAAATTTAAAAGGGAAAACCCAGAATGTAAACTCCTAATCTCAGTTGCTGCAAGTCCATATCTGAAGAAATTCCACTGAATTAAGTCGTCCTTTTTGCCAAGTATATAACACTTCATACAAACACCATTCCCCCTCCCAGTGTCTCTGTTTCTCTGTCACATTAGCACTAAGCAATAACAATACTATCTTATTTGAACACAGAGGTTTTCTTCAGCACTTCTTGGCGTTCACTTGGAAAACAAGCATTGCAGTGCCCATTTTATAGACTGGGAAACTGTGGCGAAGTGAGTTGATGGCACTCACTGAGGTTCATCCTGAGGAACCCTGCAAAGCCATTTCTGGAGTCCAGATCTCCTTAAAGCATTGCCAACAGTTCAATACCTCAAGTTACTCTAAAATAACGATCTGCTCTGCTAAGTCCCGTGGGTGTTTCTTACATACGCAGAGTGCTGCTGAAGTCAATAGAAGCATTCACATGACTAAAATGAGCAAGATTTTACTGATAGAGGAAATAGTATTTTGCTAGGGGCAGAAATTTGCATTGCATATTTCCAAAATGTTATGAATTATATTGAGAAAATAATATTATTGAGCTGAGAATAATTCTGAGATAACCTTTATTACTGCTTTGATTATTCGCTATGAGTAAATGACTCAACTTACTGGTGAAGAACTCAGTCATCACTGACTTAGGGGGTAGTTTGTTGCTAGAAGGCACCACTAAGACTTGTACAGTGACAATTTAGCCTTAGGTAGCCCTAATCCATGCATAAGCAGAATAAAGAAAAGAGAGGGTGATATTTAGGAAAACTGGGTTCCCACAAAAGCATCCAGAATGATCTGAACTGGGTTTACCAAAGCCCATTATGGCACAGTCCTTGTCAAGAGCACATCTGTCTTCAGTAAACTCTCTTGTTTTCACCTGAATCTGTTTTCCTAACTGCTCTCTCCACAGCATTGCAGGATTTGTAGTCTATAGTGCCAGTAGAATCAAACAATGGTTTGGGTTGGAATGAACCTTAAAGCTCATCCAGTTCCAACCCCCTGCCATGGGCAGGGACACCTTCCACTAGACCAGGTTGCTCCAAGCCCCTGTGTCCAACCTGGCCTTGAACACTGCCAGGGATGGGGCAGCCACAGCTTCTCTGGGCAACCTGTGCCAGGGCCTCAGCACCCTCACAGGGAACAACTTTTTCCTTACATCTTATCTAAATGTACCCTCTGACAGTTTAAAGCCATTACCCCAATATCAGCACTGGTCTAAGCAACACAAGACATTATCTTCCAAAGGGAGCTATCAGCTGAAACAAAGCTGGGAAGAAGTCGGGGAGTGTTGGTTCTCATCTGTGGTACTGCTTCCTTAAAAGGCTACTGGAAGGATTTGGGGTTATCATCAGATCAGTGTGTGGGCCACTGGAAATGGGAACTGATACCATTTGGGTATCAATTCAAGTGCAGGGGGATGAGGATGAGACTACTTCTTCCAAGGAACCTGGGAGCAGCTGAGAGGGTCTCACTCCCTTGGTCCTGGAGGCTGTAGTGTGTCAGTTCTGTGGAGGAACACCAGTTCTCAGAAGATGATCAGGTTCTCAGGTTCCAGAACGTTAGTTCTCTATGGGCTATCAAAGATTCAGTTCTGCAGGCAATACTGGGAGAGTATTTGTGGAAGTATCAGAGTTTTGGAGGAGGGGTATCAGGAGAGTATTAATAGCCCAGGAGATTGGTGACTTCAGGGTGTATCTGTACCTCTGAAGATGGTGGGTGGGTCTGGGACATAACTGTATTGGGATGGTTTTGAGGGATTAATTCCTAGTGGAGAGCTGCTTGAGGTTTGGACAGTGTTGCTGCTCCTGGGTACATCAAGAAAGTTGAGGGTCTATCAGGTGAGTTTATGGGTCCTAGTTTTGGTGGTATCAGAATAAGTAGCAGGTTCAGAACATATCTCCTTGGGAAAACTGAGATGGTTCACAGAAACAGCAGCTTTCCTGGGGAAATCATATTTCAAGACTGCAAAGTGAGTTGAGGGATATGCTTTCCCTTGGGGTATGACATGAACTGGCAGGGGAACCATTAGATGGATTCAGAGGTACTGGATTCCCATGGGATGGGTTTGCAGATAATAGTTCTGCAGTTACAGAGAAAACTTGTGGGATCTCAAATGAAGATGGTGGAACCTACCTACCTCTCCAAAGCTATCAGGACATTTTCAGAGGTTATCAGATGGGTGCAAGATGCCATGGGTTCTTAGGCACAAGTTTAAAAGCACCAAGTCTCCTGAACAGTGGTCTCAGGGATGACTGGTCCCTGAGACTTAGGGAGTACCAGGTCTGCTGTGGCTGGGGTCTGCTATGGCCAGGACACCAGCTGGGTTCAGAGGTCCTCCAGAAGTGAGTTCAGCAGACAATTGTTGGCTTTGGGAAAAAACAGGTCCCCTGAGAGAGAGATCAGTAGGTATTAGGTCTGCAGTGGAAGCTCCAAATGAGTTTACAGGGCACCAGGTCCCTTGAGGTGTGCCAAGTTTGATGCATTCCAGGTTCCCAGGACGTGGGTTCATAGGACACCAAGTCCCCTCAGGGATATTAGCTGTGTTCAGGAGGTACCAGACCTCTTAGGGGAATTAGAGGGTGTCTGAGGGGATAGGAGGTTCCCTCATGGTGGGTTCAGGGGGCAATTTGTCCTCTGGGGGAACGTTAGGCTCATTAGTGTACCAGGTCTCCTCGGGAGTTAAAGGAAAGTCTGGGGGGCTCTGAGTTAAAGGTGTCTTCAGGGGGTCCC
>NW_009922164.1:7694-19704 GCF_000696875.1 Nestor notabilis | reverse complement strand
CCAGTATCTGCTGGCATTCCTAAGCACTTTTTTCATTAGAATCCTTTCTTAATGGATTTTGTTCACTAATGACATTTTTCAGTCTACCCAGGAACCATGGATTCTATAATTTCCTTAGTACAGTCATCAATATTGCTTTTCACCTTCGAATTTTCACACAGCTCTATACCAATGATTTGAATGTCAGATGCACTTCACCACTTTCCTTCTTATTGTCAGAATAAAAAATTTGGCCAACGTGTTCCAAGAACTTGTTCATACTTTGCATCCTGCTGTGTGCGGTACTTCTACCAAAGTCCAGCCTAGTCTGAAATGGTTTAATCGGCGCTTGGATTGATGCTTTATATTGGACTAACCATGAAAGCACCTTTGTTATTTTTCTCTTATCGCCACTAAGGACTTTAAACAGGTTTATCTCCTGACAGATTAGGCCTCTCAAAGCAAGCATGTATACCTCAATATACAAAGTAGTCTCTAATACCTCTTCTTCCCTTCATCTTTCCTGATAAGGTTTAACATTCTGTATTCATATTTCAGTAATGAGATTTATTCTATCTGGTTACTGCTAGGCCAAGCAGGTCATAATCTTCATAAGGTAATAAGATTTCCAGCTCTTGGTTCTGACAATTTTTGTCGTATTTCATACTAGAAGAAATGAAAATGTGGTGGTTTTTAAATAAAACATAAACTCAGTCTTATTTATATTAAATTGAATTGAATTAATCATGTACAGTTAGTTTTTATCTGCTTCATTTGTTTGTTCCCACTGAACGAATGGGTGCCTTATTGACTAGGTTTTCAAATGGTGCAAAATGTTAGCATGTTTGTTAAACCTGGAAAAATTGTAACATTAAAAGAAATCACCCATAACAATTAAAAAAAAAAAAAAAGAGGAACTTTTGGAACTAATAGAACTTTTTGAAAATTACAAACTCTAGATGCAAATTCTAGATGCAAATTTTTTCAACAGCTCAGTGCTGGGAAGATGTCAAGCTATGGTAATGTCATTATTACTTATCACCAAATACATATCCCAGAGTCAAAATGTACTTACATTATTACAATGTTGTTACTATAGGGGAAAAAATAAATTGTTTTATAGATGTGTAATTCTGAAATATATCAGCAATAATGAATGGACTGTCTGATACAGTTTTGAAAGTCTCCTTACATCTTCATTTAATTTCCCTCAAGATCATTTACAGCCCAACAAAAAACCTTTAAAGCCTATTGTTTCTTTTTGAGGGTTCCTTTACTGCTTTAGTAAGATACTTAACCAATATAATTTAGAATGTATCTTTTGTGGAAAGTGCACTTTAATTTGAATGTCATGTTAACGTATTGCTCATTTTAATATATTTATTTTTATGTCTTGGTCAATTAATCATTTATTAACATTCTAGGAGGTAAATAATAGGATTTGGTAATAATAGCAGAGTATATCTGTTATGTGTGAAGAAGTAGTTACTTAGAGACCTAGGGAAACTTACGAAAATGAAATGGTTGCAGAACTGAGAGCAAGAAATTTCTCTAAAAATCCACATTTCAATCCATAAGATTCCTTAGCAGGATATGCACCTCACCAGTGAAACAGAAATAAAAGCAGTATGCTATCATTTAACAAGCCCTTCTGTTGATCAGACTAGAGAAGAATGACACTGTCCATAGTAGCTACTGAAACATAACAACACCATTTTCCAATACTCTTTTTCCTGGTTGAAAAACACACCACATTGTTCTTCCAAGTGTTCAGGGCTGTTCATAGCTGCAGGTATGCAGTATGCAAATTAAACTTCTCTGCTTCAGCTGAGGCTCTATCATGCCCACTGAGTGATTCATCTTTGAAGGAAAGCAGGCAGTATTTGCACTGTTAACCCTGACTAAGATTTTACTTAGGCAAGTAGGGGGGAAGCTTTCTTCATCATGTTGATGTGATTATATGAAAGTCTTGGTATGGAAATCACCCTTAATAGAAACACTTTTGGACATGTCCTGGCTATGGACCTAGTTCCTGCAGTCTTAGCCATTTGCGACATAGTACAACTCTAAATAATGTTTTAAGACTACTTTAAACTGTTTTACCCTTTCCTGTGACACTTTCTATTATCAGAATGCATCTACTCTAAATTATATTAGCAGAAACTGATGCAATTTAGGAGTGTACATGAACCCAGAAAACATTTATTTGAGAGAGTATATATCTGAAAAAAAAATGAAATCTCATAGAGAATGCTAAACTAACTGTTGTTTCACTCCCAAGTTTGAATACTATAACAATCTGCAGAAATAAGATTTTTCTGGGGTACTAACATCTACAGATTAGTCCTCCAAAATCAAGACAATAACTTGTTAAATACATTTGCTTTTATTTTGCTACACGAAACTTTTAAATTATCTAATAGTAAAAAAGACAGATTTTTTTGTCCTCTTTAATATCCTTATATGGGCCTTAAAGGCCTACAAGTGTCAGATATAGTCACAAACTAATAAAAGAAAACTAAATACTCTGCATTTTTAAACTTGTAAGAGAAAAAGAGGGGGGAAAGCAAAAAAACCCCAATCCTGCTCATTTGTTCAACTTTCCCATTTGCTCCTTCTTCCCTTGGCTGTTTATCTAAACTGAAAACTATTTTGGGTGAGGGGGTTGTTTTCTGACTCATATTTGCCAGTAAAGATTGCTGGCATCCTGTTCTAACAAGTAACTATTATAAACAACAATATGTATATTGTGTTTCATACAAACTCACTAGATTTTTTAACAGTCAAGAATGAGGATTAGAAAACAGATACCATACTTCAGCCTAGAAAAGTGGAAATTAGCTGAGATGAAATGGACAAGTAAGCCAGATCCTAGGAGTTAAGAGAAGTTGACAGTGCCAATAGCAGCAAGAAGCATTGAGAAGATAGAGGGGAAGCTCATGTTAAAGGACTGGAAGGCTTTGGAAGAGTTGGAAGTCAGACACAAGTGAATCACTGCAGCATGAATACAGCTCTCATCCACAAAGCTGAATGTTTCTAACTAGAAATCCGATACTGTGTAGCTCACAGATAACTGAAATTGCCCAAGCCAAAATGCTGTTGGGGAGAAAATTCAAGCTTTAAGATAACACTGTACAACAGACAACAGTGACTGGGTCTGAAACAAGGGATGTCCTTTCTCCAATGGTCAGTTCAGCAATATCACAGAGCCTACGCACAGTTATTTTACAGACATCTTTATCTGAAAAGAAATTAATTTCTTGGTTTTTAATGGAAAATTTTAGTATGGCAAGGTTACCCAAAAGTAAATAAGTCCTTTGTTTTGAAACAGAAATAAAAATATGTGTTTGTGTCCATCAGTGAGACACTGTATAATCAATAGATCATCAGATTCTATTAATTGCTTTAAAAATTATTATGTGGCATGTGTTGAGTCTACTTGAGTGAGAAACATGGTAGGGAGGTTATTCATTTATGTGAAAAGATAGATGTAAAACAGAATAGACACAATATGAGAATAATTATGTAGTTGTATTTATGGAATTTGTAAGAAAACATTAAGAAAGTAAAATTCACATTTGCCAGTCTTAAAAAATCAGGACTTAAATCACACTGCAGAAGAGCATAAACTAGTTTTTAGTCTTCAGCCAGTGTCCCTATCTGTTATGATAAATAACCACAATTTTGAATACCATGTCATTAGAAAGCTTGCCACTAAATGCCACTGACTAAGACTTGATTCTCTGCATTTCTGTAGAATCTTGTGTAAAGCTATTTTTTTTATCACTTTAATTGAAATTATGTTGCCTGCTTTATACCAAGATAAAATTATAAATACGTTTTTCTTTTTTCTCACCTTGTAAAACTCCCATAATTCCCACATCACAACATAATCATCATGAAATAAAATTATTAACAATTTGCACATTATACCTGGAACTAAAGCCTAGAAAGTCTGATGTTCTGCTGCAGGGAAACTGGTAGAAACAATACTAAAATTTACAAACTGTGGACACATGGATAAATACTGGTAAGGGAAGGAAGTGTGAAGTTGGCTTTTTAGAAGTAAATCATGTTTCACAAATCTTCTGGACCACTGTAGGTATATCTCAGCTCTTAATTTCTCTATTACACATGATCTTCCTGGATCCAACTCTCCTTCAGTCTTAGTACACAGAATGACCTTTGTTACACCATACTAAATATACAGTCGGCTAGCTCATTTGCCTATACCCAAATTTGGCAGCAGGTGACACACATAATTAAAAGATGGAAAAATCACTTCTTTGCTCAGCACTGACTACTTTTTAAATGCTGTTGCTTTAACATTTATTAACCTACCTATGGTACACTTTAGTTTTCCAATTCTTTTCTTCTATGTTAAATCTGTCTGTTTCAAATTTGAAAATGTGATGACTAAAACTGTGGTTCCAAAAATCATTTACTTCAGTGATGAGACTGTAGAATGTTACTTTAACATGTTTTTAATGGAGGGTATCTCCTTATCTCTAGAAATGCTCTTTCTCAAATGCAAGACTATGGCAGGTTGTAAAAATGAAGACAGTAACTTTGGATTAGAAGTAGAAATGAATGCTGGAACTCGGTAAGGCGACACAAAAAGTGTGTTAAAGTATACATAACTTCATAGAATCACAGAATGGTTTGGGTTGGGAGGGACCCTAAAGATCAACTAGTTCCAACCCTCCTGTTAGGGTGCAGGGACACAAGTTTCCAGAGTAAGAAAGTGAACACGATCATTCTTCATTAGCTTATGTCCAATAACTTGTAACGGTCACGGTCAGAAGGGAAATTACATTGTTGAAATTCCAGAAAATGCATGCCACAACCTTAAGGAAATGTCTCTATAGGAGTTTTGTTTGTCTGTTTTCCATCCACTAATGCAACTCTACTGATGCTTCTAACAGTGGCAGCTACAGCATAGGCAAAGTGGAGATATTACTACCATGTGATCTGGTCCTACTCGGGGCAATACTAGTAGAGAAAAATGCTTATAGATTTCTCTACAAGATATTCTACTGCCTGTAAAGATGAGATAATAACTTACAGTGTTGTGAAGAAAACATTTGAACAATTGTAAGAGATACAGTAGGACAGAATGAAGGATAACATTAAGGTTCATCTCAAGAAAGTCGAAAGAAAGGTCTGACAGGTAAGGCTCTGACACGATGTGTTGTCATCTGATGTTAATAATCATACTGACAACAAACCAATCTATACTTCTTACTAATGATTAATTAATCATTTAAAATATGATTTAGAGTGACAGATAAAATAACCTATAAAAATATTAATTAAAATAGCAGTAATTTTCTGTGTATACCTAATTCTGGAATGATAAACTCATTGATTTTCAGATAGTAGTACAAAGTGTAAAATCTTCTGTGAAACCTTTTCAGATGTTTTTAACTTTTTCTTTAGGCAAGATAAAGAAATCTAAGATGATAATGAAATCTAAGATATTACAAAATCTATTCTTCTAACTAAGCAAAATTCTTTCATAAAACCTAATTTTAAGTGATTATAATAACAAACAAAAGTACAAATTTTGATCATATATTAAATTCTATTTTGCTCTCTACTGCTACATTTTTTTACTGTACAGCATGTTGAATTCGGAGTTAGCTATTGTTTAGTTATTAAAATATTCAGTTTAGGCTTAAACTAGTTTACGAATGAAGTGCATATTTGTCACAGTGTTATAAATATTACATAAACACAGATGTAGTAGCATAAATATTAGCTATTCATGAGGTCTTATGAGATAGGAAGGGAAAATACTGTCTCCATCATTTGGCTGACAGGATTCAGATTTCTTTTTCAGTCAGAGCAAGTCTAAGTAGGAATAAAACCCAAGTTAGTGACACTGAACCTCAGCAGCATAGACTTTCAAATGTCCTTGCCAGTGGTTTGCAAAATTTTTTAGATTCATTTTTTAAGAAAATATTCTGAATGAAATCCTTGCCTCAGAGACAGCAATGGTGCCAGTGCACTTTGACTGTGACAAGTTCTCAATTTCAGCTTGCATTTAGAGATTTCTCCTCTACTTTGCTGATTTACTTTGATGCAAGATTGTTTTTCTGGCCCTAAACACAAGCTTTCCAAACTAACTTTTACTATTCACTGCTCCTATGTTATATTTTCAGTGCTCCTGTCTTACATTTTCATGAGTGTAGACTGCATCTCAGATAACCCATACCCTTTTAGAAGTACCAGTCCTTGAGAATAAGCACTTTATATAACATGTAGAAGATCAGAGGAAGAAGCAGGAAAACGACTGAGGAGTAAAAGTTGTGCAGAAAATCTTTTGTAAGCAGCCCAAATTACAAAACTGCTCAAGTGGAGAGGATTTTTGCCTGCTTATTTCTACATGTGAGAAAAAGAATGAAACTCTGAATTGTTAGCAGTTAGTTTCCATATGTGCCATCACTTCCACACAGCTCTGAAACATCCAGTTGCCTCATGTTTATATCATGGGGTTTTTGATACAAGTATTTCTAAATATATTCATAACTCTGATTTTGGCTGCTGTCTTTACTTACCTAAGTCCTTTTATGAAAAGCAGTTTCACACACTGCTGTCTTTGTCATAATTACCGCCTTCCATAGGGCCATAATGATCGATAGATTGCTATGTGCTGAATTAAGCCATTGTACTTTAATAAATTACGACTGATGCCGTTTAGAATGCCAAATTTCTAAAATGCAGCTTCCTCCAAAGTGTCCTAAAATAAAATAAAGCTACGCACGAGTCAGACTGTGTTGCTTTTTGTTAGCCCCCGAGAGACCAACCTGCTGGCAGCCCAAAGGGGAAACCGCATCTGTTCCTCTAGCACCATCTAGTGGGAAAGAACTGGGACGCGGCGGTCCCAGCGCTGCGCCGGAGTAACCCTGCTACTGCTGTCAACACCCTCGCTTGCCCCCATCTTCCACAGGCATGCACGCAATTTCGCTGACCTTCACGGCTAGGAAAGCAGGGTCTTGACTGAATGCTCTGATGGATTTTACTTTATCTCCTTTATTTGAATCCTTATGTCCTGAGAGCATTTAACTTTGGGATAGGAGACAGCATTAGATCAGAAATGTTCAAAAAAACAGCCGAACAGCTCTAGGTACATGCATCGCATTTTCTAACCTTTAACCATTTCAGACCAAAATAATTAGTGTATTTTTGAATGCCAGAAATTCCATGCTTGGAGATTAAAAATGATAAACTGTTCCCTAACTGTTACTCAGAGTAAACGTTCAGTACAAATTGTTTATTGTAAATTAACAAGCCACAAAACTGATGTGATTATTTTAGGGAAATAAAACAACTGGACATAATTTGCTCAACCCCTGAAACAAGGACAAGAAGACAACACTAATGGAAAAATATGCCTTTGGGGTAAAAAATCAGAGAATAGATGAAGACTTGTAATACTTCTTTTCCTTTTTGCAACTTTAAAGCAATAACTCTAACAAAAGGGCAGAGGAAAAACTGGGCTCCAGAACAAATTTTATATCTAATAAGGCTAGAATCTATATTGATATTTTCAGGGACCTTAGAGAGGCATGGTAATTATTCAGAAAATTTTACTGGGGATGAAGTATTTTAGCGTACCTGCTTCCAAACTGGATTTCAACTGTTGAAGGCTGCATTTTATCTCATCACATATCAATACAGAGTTTAGAGTTCTTTTTCGAACCCAGCTATGTAATTCCATACCTAATGGAACTCCATTTCTTGTAAATATAATCCTAATACTGAATTTCTTTACACGAGAAGTAGGCAGAGGCTGACAGATGCCCACAAGGGGGCATTCAGTTTAAAGCGCAGCAGAAAATCGTTACCATGGACAACCTTAAATGGCAACTAAAGGCAGTGAAGGTGCCTTCTACAAGGAAAGGATTATGGCTGTTCTGAAAGCTGAATCCAGAGCAGAAAAAAAGTTTTCATATTATCTCCTTATTTATTTCTGAACGAATAAAAACAAGTGGTTAGGAAACAAACAAAACCAAAACAAACAAAATAAACAAAAAAACCCCAAACAAAACAAAACCCAAACCAAGCAAGAAAGAAAAACCCAAAGAAGCCAACAAACCAAACAACCAAACCCCGAAGAATCATAGCCACTGTTTGTGAGGCTGTAGCATGACAGCAAAAAGGTGCTTTCTGGAGTGTAACTGGAGGGGGAATCAGGGAGTCAACAGAATCAACCACCACTCCAAAAGTTCCCAGTGCTCCCAACACTTTCTTATATGAAAAGGAAAGCTCTACATTAGGCTGAAGATAAGCAAACTGTAAAATTCAGTGGTTGAATGAGTTCACCCTTTTTAAAAAACTTGATTGGAAAACTAGGCCTGACGTTGAAATATAAACCAAATGTGCAATACACTTTTCAGACAAGAAGCTATACAGCTGTAGTAAATTTAAATATTCTAATGCCTAGTTTGTTGAAGGAAATAGGATACCAATATTCATGGTCAGACACCAGCACAAGTTACCTTACTTGGCCTTAAGCTGCCTAGGAGTGCAATTCATACATCATATAACTTAATAAGCTACTGGAAAAAGCTCTCCTGCACTAGCACAACTCGCAGAAGTTCTTCTGCCAATACTCTTCCACACACTTCTTGCTACAAACACATGCCTAATAATGACTTGTAATAAAAGTAAAAGTTCTATTCCACATTTACTTTAAGCTGTATGCCTCCCTTTCTTCCTGAAAAAACGTAAATGGCTCTTACTGTACATTTTTTACTGTACTGTACAAATGGCTCTTACCATACAGTTCAGTATTGTCCAGAACATTATCCTGTGGGAATTAGAGAATGAAAGAGAATGGAAAGAAAAAGAGTAGTCCAAAGAATGAATCCTGATGAGGACAAGATGCAAAGATGGAAAATACTGAAAGAAAAGCATTTAATTGTAGATCAGGGAAAACTCCAAAGCGATTCAGTGCTGTGAACCCAGGAGAGAATCTGAGGAAGGGAATTAGGATTTCTGGTATTTAATAGAGCCAAGAGACTGAATAGACTAAGAAATAATAAAAAGTCAATAGGTTTTTTACATGTTTTTATTTAGGAAAACTGAAGTTTTTTGAGGGATTGAATTGCTACTTGAAATTGAGAAGCAGGAATAGGGAAGTGTAGGAATAGCTGAAGAAACAGAAATGTGATCTAAATGATGCTTCTCATTACACTGTTTTAAAAAAAGTAAGTACATTTACAACAATTTTCTTCAGTTCCCCAGCAATTGCAATTGGGAAGGAGTGCATATGGAACCCCATACTGTCTTACCATAGGCACTTAAGTGCTTAAATTGAGAAACGCAGATTAGGACCCCAGGTCTCGGGTCAGGTCACCTCCATGTGCCCAGTTACTCCTCAAGAGAACAAAAGTTGTTTCTGAACGGTGACTTAGCTCAGTGGAGGTGCAACTGCTCTCCACTGACCAAGGGCAACACAGCCTCGGGGTAAGGAGACTGCGGACTGGGGTGGCAGGGTCTACTAAGTTCTGCACCGGAAAACTTCAAAAAGACAGAGAAAAAAAACCAAACACTTAATCAGTGTTTAAGCACTGTCACATATTTCCACAGCATAAGAAGAAAACGCATTGAATGAATGATTGACTTAAGTCCATCTTGAGACTTGGCAGTCGTTTCCCCCATGTCAACAGTCTATACCGGACAGTTCTCACCACCCTGACCCGCCCGAGGTGTTTAAGTGCGGCAGAGCTGCGTAGCACGATCCAAATTCTATGACAGAAATAACCTTCTTCGGTCGCAGGTTGGGGATTTGGCAGAAAAGGGGTTAAAAGTTGAGCTTTGGTGCTGACTGTTCCATTCCCGGCGAGGGGGGAATCTATTTACACACTGTTAATTATACGCTGTAAAATTAACGACAAAATTTCGAAAGGAGAGCTATAAGCGGTCATTAAAAAGTACGAGGAACGAATCTATGAATTTAAAGACGTAAATCTGAGGTAAAATCCTGAGGGCGCCTTTTTCCTTTCTCGGGCGTGGGCAAGTTGCACTCGGGCTGGTCTGAGGGAGGAGGCGAGGCGGCACCCCGGTAGTGTGTTTGGGGCTGGCAGCGGGCGTTAGGAGCGTTTAGAGCCGCTTCGGTTTCCACTTCTAGCATCCCCGGATCTTTCCTTCTCC
Organism: Nestor notabilis; assembly: GCF_000696875.1. Taxonomy (NCBI): domain Eukaryota; kingdom Metazoa; phylum Chordata; class Aves; order Psittaciformes; family Psittacidae; genus Nestor; species Nestor notabilis. The sequence continues at coordinate 9,564 of NW_009922164.1, read as the reverse complement.
CTGGGCAGTGGCTGCTCATAGCAGGCCTCGTTTACCTGAACGGGGCTGGGAGGAGAGAAAAAAGGGAGGGCATGGGAGCGGTTGTGGTGGAAGGAAGCGGTTTGGAGTGACAAAGGCGCGGGAAGCGGGGGCAGCCGCGGTGCCGGTCGGTCCGGAGGCCGGTGGCTTTCTTTAGTGCGAATAATATAATCTGACGTGCTGAACCAAAAGCTGCTCAGTGTAACAGAGGTGTAACAGAGAGGTTCGGAGTCCTGAGCGTAAACGCAAGTAATTCAACCAGATCTCATACGAAGTGTTGGAGAGCCGGGGGCTGCGTGGCTGAGACCCGCCACAGGCAGATCTGGGGCACTGAGGGCTTCTTCAGACGTCTGATCACACCAGTGCTTCGGGTTGTCTTAGACTGACATATTGACCATGTTGATTGTGTTCTTTAGGATCGGTTTAAAACTTACATGTATTAAAAAAAAAAACCCAACTTTTTGCTACTGAGAAATTATACTTCACATCTTTCATTTAGACGCACATACAGGAATTTATAGAGAAAGTGCGGAACTGGGTTCCTCCATCTGCACCTAGACAGAAGGAAACTTGAGGCATTTAAAAGGTTCCTGAAGTAGCTGGTATAAGAGCAGCTATTGGTATAAGAGCAGTTTAAGAGAGCATTCTGTTATACTGAAAGTATTTCTGTAGGATCATAAGCATGTGCAGTGCTTCCCAGGCAAGGCTAAAATGCCAGGCTTACTAACTGAGAAACTTAAAAGCAAGCCAAAATCACATAGAATAAACAAATTAGGAGCGTAAAATGAGGTGACTAGAAGAGTTCGGGTCTGTAGCATTTTTAACATGGTATTTTCTTTATGATTAATAAGATTGCTTCTTGCCTGTCCAGTTTCTCCTCAGTCTGCCCAATTAGTCGTAAGTACCAGCTGAACAGTATAAACAGTAATACTGTGGTAACATGCTACGTAGGGAGAGTCCACATACTGACGAGAAAGAGGTAAGAGATTGAGCTACATTACAACCTTCTGGGTCCCTCTGGAGTGCGCCATTGAAACAGCACCGGGAAGTTTGTTTTAATCATTGTTCCTGTGGCGTTTGGTTTTGTGGCTAAAAAAGGACTTCAGTGTGCTAAGCTAGCAATCCAGAACCTTTCTTGAGAGCCACATTAACATATAACCAAAAATAGCATTTAATTAGAAAAAGTTGTGGTATGTTTTTGCAATCAAAGGAAAGTGTGTATGCTGGAGGAAACCTATTAGAGTAACAGTACTGTAACTTTTTGCTTGGCACATGCACAGTTCTAAGAACTTGTTCTTTACATTTCTGCAGATGAAAAGAAAACATATTCCTAAGTGCAATAATTAGCTATTATTCCATAGCTACCTAAACATGTGGTTGTCTTCCAAGAGCCAGATTATTACAGCATTCTAACTTCCCCAAAATTATGTATGAAATTTTCTATTTCAGGCATTTTGGCATCAGTTGATAGCATTTTGAATGAAATTTTGGGGAACTGGACAAATTATATCTAGTTACATGTGAAGAACACCTGCCATAAAGAAGTCTCATATAGACATCCCTGAACTGCTTTTAGAAGAGGGCAAAGCTGGTAGAGGCCTGGTAAGAAAAATCTTCATTTAAATATGCACATTTTTATGGTTGGGAGGGGAGATTGTTAAAGGAGTGAGAAGGAGAAAAAAAGGTGTGACTGCTAAGGATGAACAGTTCGATAGATCATGAATGTTCAACAGTTACCCAGTTTTATACTAACTTCATAACACTATGAAGGTCATCAGAATGCTGTGTAACATGATATTCATAATGATGAAACAAAGCCTTGCAGACAGGCTATAAAATATGAATGTGATGC